>NC_056743.1:1440881542-1440999042 GCF_019279795.1 Protopterus annectens | reverse complement strand
CTGGCAACTCGACACTGTAGAACTCTACCCCAAATCATGAGTGGACAGGTGATCCACTGTGGCGACCCCTAACTGGGAAAAGCTGGAAGAAGAAGACAGTGGTGTGACCTATAGGAGGCTTCAGTAGCAAACTTGGGGATCTTATTATAGCAGGATTCCATTTTATTTAGATCGGTTTGGTGGAGATTAGTCAGGATGGGAGAGGCATAGAGGAGGGTAGATAGGAGATGAGTCCTAGCGATGGTTGCTTTGGTATGTTTAGTCATAAACTGTTTGTTTAGGCCTAGCTTTTTATTAACTTTCTTGATGGTTTGTGCTATGTGGATGTCGAATTTCAGGTTGTTGTCAATTTCTACACCTAGCAGTTTAGTGTGCATGGTTGGGCTGATTTGACTGTTTTCTTTGGAGCTGATGGTGAAATGATTGCTTAGGAGAGGAGATCTGCCTGGGCCAAAAATAATTAGTTTTTTTGTTTTTTTGGGATTAAGAAGAAGTTTGATGTTAGTGAACCAAGTTTTGGCTAGGTTGAAGTTCTTTTGGGTTTGGGTTTGTAGTTCACTTAGGGTGGGGGTGGTACATATAAGGGTGGTGTCGTCTGCATAGTGTACTACTGAGGCAGTGGGTGAGGATGAAGAGATCTGATTTGTAAATAGAGAGAACAGTAGAGGGCCAAGGCTAGACCCTTGAGGGACTCCTATGGTTACTGGTAGGAGGGAGGGGGGCAGTTGGTCCTGCCATAGGACTGCTTACTGTCGATCTGATAAGTAGCTGTTAAACCATGATATAGAAGAGGGACTTATATTTAGGGTAGACAGAGTTTCAAGAAGCATACTGTGGTTACCATGTCAAAGGCTTTTGATAAGTCTAAGAATATGGAAGAAACTAATAGACCCTTGTTTCTGTGGTGGTTAACTATGTTGGTAAAAGATAGTAGTGCTGTTGTGGTGCTATGGGAAGGTCTAAAGCCATGCTGGGATATGGAGAGTAGGTTGTTATTCTGGAGGTCTGGAGGTATTGCATTAGTTGAGTATAAACCACTCTTTCTAATAATTTGGATAAGGGTGATAGG
Source organism: Protopterus annectens (assembly GCF_019279795.1). Taxonomy (NCBI): domain Eukaryota; kingdom Metazoa; phylum Chordata; order Ceratodontiformes; family Protopteridae; genus Protopterus; species Protopterus annectens. The sequence goes on along the minus strand of NC_056743.1, from coordinate 1,440,997,973 downwards.
ATAGCTATTGGGCAGTAGTTGGTGAGCTCTAAGGAGTTACCTCCTTTGTGCAGTGGGACGATATGTGAGATTTTTCATAAGGTGGGTACATTGCATTCTGATAGAGCTCTGTTTATGAGAATGGAGACTGGATAGGCTATAGCTTCAGCTGATATTTGAAGGAAGTCTGCTGGTAGCTTATCAGCTGCTAGAGTGGTTGGTTTAAGCTTCTTAAGGAGTTTATAAATTGCCTTTGTATACACAGGGTGAAGGTGAAAACTGGGGGTATTGTTTTGTATATTAAGGTGGGCTGGGGTAGTTATTGGTGTGGGGCTGGTAGTACTATTATCTTGGGCATTGGCATGGGTCTGGACTGTTTCAGTAAAGAATTTGTTAAATTGTGTGGGAATGTTTTCATGGTTATTTGGCAGCACAGGGGTTTGCATAGTGGCTTTTCTTGGGTGCAGTATACCATTTATTGTGTTCGAGAATTTTTGGGGGTTGTGAGCACATTTTTCTTGTAGATTTTTATAGTAGTTAGATTTGTCTAGCTTGATTTGTTTTTTGGCTTTGTTCTGGAGCTCCAGATAGTTTTATGTCAAATTAGTGGTTTTGTTTTTTTGATAGTGAAACCAGGCCTTGTCCCTTTCTTTCATTATAGTTTTTGTGTCTTTTCTTAGCCATGGGGCATAGTTAGTTTTTATTCTAATGGTTCAGGAGGGTGCATTTTGATTTAAGATTTTTAGGAAGGTTGTGCTGAAGTATACCAGAGCTTCGTCTATAGATAAGGGTCTATACCATCACATTGGATGGTGATAAGTTTGAATGCCCTTTGTTCAAACCTAAAAGTCTGAAAACCCTAAACTGCAAACTCATGGAACAGCAATTTTTTTTCCCAGGGAAAAAAATTGTTGCTCTGTGAAAAAAAAAATCACAACTTTAAAACAAACTGAACCTCCCTACTTAAATATACCAACTCCAAGATCGCACTACTGTGGAGGAAATAGCAAAGCCCTGAAGATGCCCACTAATTTTTTTTCCCTGGGAAAAAAGATTTATGTTCTGTAACTTCCCGGTTTAGGGCTTTCAGATTTTTAGGTTTGAAGAATGGCATTCAAACTTATCACCATTAGATGTGGTGATATAAACCCTAGAGATAATTGTTTTAGGGGATTCCAGTTGCATCTTTTTAGTGCATTGATGAAATTAGTAGTTGTGAAGGTCTTTTTGTTTCTAACTACTCTGTGGGTAGGTTGGTTGATGGTCTGGGATTTGTTCCTAATTAGGTAGGTAGGATGATAATCACTTAGGGTATCCGGAAGACAGCCAGACTGCTGTGCAAGACTGGGGTCAGATGCCAGGATCCAGTCTAAGATGGAATGGCGTTTGGATGTTTTGTCAGTTCTAGTGGGGGTGGTAATTGTTTGGGTAAACCTGTGGAGGTTTATAAAGGCAGTGAGATTATGGCTGGAGCAGTTAAGCCAGCCAATATTAAAGTCCCCTAATATTATGGTTTCATGTGGAAGGGAGTTGGATATCCAGTTAAGCAGGCTTTCCATTTTGGTGATAGTATTGCCTGGTGGGATATAGCCACCTGCAATAATTATGTGTTTGTTGGAATTTATTTTTAATTTGGCAAGGATTAGTTCTACATCTTTGACTTCTAGGGTGTTGTAATCTAATTGTTCCATGGTGAGATGATTTTGGAATAATATTGCAACACCTCCTCCCTTTTTCTCTAATCTGTCTCTACTAATCTCATTATCATGATGTTTTCGTTTGAACCATGTTTCAGTTAACACAGCAGTATCTGGTTTGTATAGAGCTAATAGGACATGGAGATCCTGAATTTTGTTAAGTATAATTCTAACATTAATGTTTAGGAAGAAGAGAGCTGAGGGTGGTCTGTGGTATAAGGGATTTAGCGGATTTGAGTTTGGGTTGGCTGATGTTTTGGGTCCTGGATTGGGGTGTATGTCTCCACTACAAGTGAGTTTATGGAGTAGGTGAAGATAGAGTTTGGTTAACTTGTGAATTATTTTAGTTTGTCTTTGAAAATAGAGAGGGTTAGTTTTGATTGTTGGTTTATTGGATGAGTAAGGGAAGGCTTGGGATGTGGTAAGGTCACATGTTGATATAGGGAAGTTTTTTAGTTTGATGAGATTAGCTGTGGATTCTGTTTGCTAAGGTTATGGGGTGTGGTTATTTAGTTGAGTGTGGTAGGAGGATAGAATGGAAAGTAGGAGTAGGGTGAGGATTATTAGTGCGTAGATTGGTGCTTTTCGTAATTGGGTTGGGTGTGTGTAGTACATGTTATTTACTTTCATAAAAGGTGGGGTGTATATAAGGGTAATATATATAGCTGTGTGAGATTAGTGTTGTATTAGAGGTGGAAGAGGGGGTAGGGATTCTACGATTGAAGGAGGAAGTGTGGTGCAGTGTTGGGGAGAAACAGGAAGGGGAGGAGTTCTTGGGTAGGAAGTAGCAGGTAGTTAGGTATAAAGGAAATGATATGTGGGGTGGGTGGGAATGGAGGTGGTAGGCGAGTGAAATGAGCCCAAGTGTGGCGAGGGCGAACAGAGCGGGGCTGCAGCCACAGGGAATGACTACAAGATTCCACAAGAAAAACAATAAGTGAGCTATGCAGGTAAGTCAGGATACAGAGAGGCAGGAGAGTATAGATATAAGACAGAGGGCAAAAATTTAAGGACTAGTTAGGTATTACAGGCCAGCAGGATGGGCTAATGAAGGATGGCAGGCTAGAGAAAGAATAACCAGTTGTGGGAAGCAGAGAGAGTAGGGAACTGGAAGAGAAAAGAAGGTAGATGGAAGGCAGGAGAGAGGGAGAACAGAGTAGCTAGAAAATGGTGGAGTAGGCAGAGGCCCAAGGGGTGTGCAAGAAGCAGTGACCAGGGGTATGACACAGTTTTGGTAAGATATTTATCAAATAGGTAAATCAGGGCAGACTTTCAAGTACACCCAGAGACAAGTATTCAGAGTGGTAATCCACAGAGGATCTTTGGCCATAGGTAGTTTCCAGTAGTGGTAGGTATGTGGCCTTGATTAGGGAGTCCTTTAATAACTTTCAATTACACCCAGAGACAAGTATTTAGAGTGGTAGTCCACAGAGGGTCTTTGGCCACAGATAGTTTCCAGTAGTAGTAGGTCTGTGGCCTTGATTAGGGAGTCCTTTAATAACTCAATTACACCCAGAGACAAGTATTCATACTGGTAGTCTACGGAGGGTCTTTGACCACAGGTAGTCTCCAGTAGTGGTAGGTCTGTGGCCTTGATTAGGGAGTCCTTTAATAACTTTCAATTACACCCAGAGACAAGTATTTAGAGTCGTAGTCCATGGAGTGTCTTTGGCCACAGATAGTTTCCAGTAGTAGTAGTCTGTGGCCTTGATTAGGGAGTCCTTTAATAACTTTCAATTACACCCAGAGACAAGTATTCATACTGGTAGTCCAAGGAGGGTCTTTGGCCACAGGTGGTCTCCAGTAGTGGTAGGTCTGTGGCCTTGATTAGGGTGTCCTTTAATAACTTTCAATTATACCCAGAAACAGGTATTCAGAGTGGTAGTCCATGGAGGGTCTTTGGGCACAGGTAGTCTCCAGTAGTGGTAGGTCTGTGGCCTTGATTAGGGAGTCCTTTAATAACTTTCAATTACACCCAGAGACAGGTATTCAGAGTGGTAGTCCATGGAGGGTCTTTGGCCGCAGGTAGTTTCCAGTAATGGTAGGTTTGTGGCCTTGATTAGGGAGTCCTTTAATAACTTTCAATTACACCCAGAGACAAGTATTTGGAGTGGTAGTCCATGGAGGATCTTTGGTCGCGGATAGTTTCCAGTAGTTAGTAGGTCTGTGGCCTTGATTAGGGAGTCCTTTAATAACTTTTAAATACACCCAGAGACAGGTATTCAGAGAGGTAGTCCACGGAGGATCTTTGGCCGTAGGTAGTTTCCAGTAGTGGTAGGTCTGTGGCCTTGATTAGGGAGTCCTTTAATAACTTTCAATTATACCCAGAGACAAGTATTCAGAGTGGTAGTCCACAGAGGGTCTTTGGCCGCAGGTAGTTTCCAGTAGTGGTAGGTCTGTAGCCTTCATTAGGGTGTCCTATAATAACCCTGATCAGCAACTGCACACCATGGGCCCACTTCCAGAAATAACATGTCATAAATGACACACACTACATTGAACATCAAGGGGAAGCATGATGATTTTCTTATATAAGTAAATATGCATAACAAGTCATGTAATTGCTTAAACTTGAATTGTAGTTTTGTAACTCATTTTGATCATATGTAATACTTAAGGCAGTTACCAAGGTAACTAATGTTTTATATATGACATCAAACTGACAAAAGTGTTCAAGAGAAACAATAGAAGCCTGAACTTGAAATGTCACAAAATGTAACAATCATATTCTGAACAAATAGTATTACATTGACAATAATTACTCACTTTAACCTTTGCTGATTATACAAAATAGAATGTTGCCATTTAAATCTAAAAACTTTCAGTATATGCCATAAAATGGCAATTTATGAATACGGAAAGGGAATTTGTTGCTTTTAACAGATAATTTCACTCATTTTATAATAAGATATGACAGATATGAAAATCCTTATGTGTAGGAAATGGGGGAAAGAGGGATGCACTGATAATTAAAATGCACTAACTTTCATCAATGTTCACATAAAACAAACTTGATACTTTAAGTAAGTTAGGAACAAATAAAGTGATTGCTTAAATGCTGGCAAACAATGAAATATAACTTCTGATATATCCAGTAAAATACATTTTATTATAAACATTAGATATAAATATTATTACTGGTTTACCTTTGAATGATTGAATTGCATTTATGTGACTGGACGTTTCTGCAAAATGTAATGCCAAAATATGGACAACATTGATGGCTCAAATGTCAAAAATGGTTTACTGGAAAACCATTTCTGACATTTGATCCATGTGTTTGAATGGGAAAAAAGCATTCACTTATTTGCCATTCAAACACATGGTGAATCGGTATTGTGGTTCTTTGCAGCTGTACTTTTGACATTGTGTATGTCGCACATACGGCTTTCAACAAAATAAAGATAGACCATTATTACCATCTAATTACATTAAGTAATAAGTTTTGAAAGACTTCATCAATAAGGGTGAATATTTTAAATAACTGTGTGCTATAATTTTTTTACTGAGGTTTTATATATGATACATCCTACTTTACTATGAATGAATTGATTGTCACCTATTTTTCATGTAAATATTAATTGCTTATACAATAAGTAGATGTTTATATTATATGATAATTCTGTCTAATTTACAAGAGTACTATGTTCAAAATAATATAAATATTGCTTATTCCTATTACAAATATGCTCCATATGATAATTCAATTTATGGAGCTCAGATGTTCTGGATTGTCAAGGTATGAGTGATAATCTGATGGACTTAGGTTACTCTATCAGATTAGGAATGATTTTCATTCCATGGCCAGTGTAGATCTTAGTTTTGTTAACATTTATTAATTTAAGTTTATTTCACAAAAACAGTTTAACATTTATTAATTTAAGTTTATTTCACAAAAAACAGTTTTAGTATGCCTGACCAAAACATTACTTTATTGATAAACACTCAAAGTATAAAACTGAAAATTTCCTTTAAAAGCTCAAACATATACTTTATAGTTATCAGAGGAAAATGTTTAATAGTCACAATAAAACAAAAACAGCATAGTCTAAATTACCTAAGATGTTTTTAACTTTATTATCTTTAAATACCAATGGCTTAAACAATCCTAGCAAGAGATTAAATCTACTGAAATATTTAAAACTGAAAAACACAAATTGTCTTCCTTCAAGAAACTCATTTCAAAATGAATGAAAATTACAAATGGAATCCTAAGGAATATATGATATTGGCACAATCCACTTATAAGACAATGACAAAAGGGGTAACAATTTTATGGAAAACAAATGTGATTAACCCGGAAATCATTTATAAGTATGAAGATAAAGAAGGCCTTATGTAATTAGTAATAGTTAAATATAATAACAGAATATGGATCCTAGCCAATCTATACTGGTTCCTAGGCATTGGAACAGGAACGGTTAAAAAACACTTGGATTTAATTTCCAATAATTATAAAGGCAATTTAATATTAGGAGGAGATTTTAACTGTATATTTGATATTTATGAAACTACAAGTAAAAGACTGCTGTATACATCTGCTGTATCAAAAGCTTTAAACAAGTGGGTAGAATTATTGCATCTTGAAGATACTTTCAAATTTAAAGAAGATAAATCTTTATTTTCCCATCAAGATCACAGATATGGTACCCAAACTAGAATTTATAAAATATTTGCTGTCCATGACTTACACTCTAAAATCATTAATTTCTCAATCACTCCCTACCTCCTTTCAGACCACACTTCATTGATACTAAAACTTCAAAATGGGTAAAATCCATTAATCTTTAACTCTAGAATTCCAGCATATGTAACTAAAATTAAAGATTTCAAACCCTGGCTATTATCTGAATTACAGTTCCTTTTAGATATTAATTACACCACAGAGAAAAATAAAATAATGATATGGGACTCATCAAAAGCTTACATATATGGTAAAACCCTAACTTGGTATAAAAAAAAATCAGAGAATGGGATTCTGAATTATTAGATCTACAATCCAAACTTTTGTCAGTAAAAGCTGAAAAAAAATCAAAATCATTTGGAGATGAAAAAGAAAGTAGAAGTATTAAATAATAAATACAACGAAATTCTAACACATAAAATCAATTTCGCTTTAAAAAAACTAAAAATTAATACCTTGGCCACTTCTCCCAAATATCTACATAATTTATCCACAAGAATCAAAATACAATCAAAAGCTAATAACATTAAAATTATCTTCCATGAAAAGAAAGGGAAAAATGTCTCGGATATAGGTGACATTCTTGACGCCTACAGAAATCACTATATGAAATATTTCCAAAAAGAAAATATACATATTAATCAATTAATTCTAGATGAAAAATGTTCTAATATAAAAAAAGCAGAACAATTAAAACTAGATCTGCAAGCACCCATATACTACAAAGAAATTACAGATACAATAAAAGAGGGTAAAATAATAAAGTTTAAGGTATAGATGACATAATTATGAAAATATATAAACTTTTTCCTTCAAATACATTATCCTTCTTCCATAAAACTCTATTAGAAATTCAGTCACAAGCTTTAATACCACCCTCTTGGAGATATTCCTTAATCACACCAATCCAAAAGGAAAACAAATCCCCAAACCTCTGTACCTCATATAGACCTATATCATTATTAAATAATGAGTATAAGATATTTATGACAATATTAACTAACAGAATGAAAATACCACTATCCAAAACAATAAATAATGATCAGACTAGATTTATATATCATAGACACACACATGACAATACTAAAAGGATAATTTCTCTTATGGATTATGTTAATAAAGAAAATAAAGAAACACTCATAATTGACTTAGACATAGAGAAAGCATTTGATTCTCTAAATTGGGACTATTTATTCAAAATCCTAATGATATTTGAATTTCCTGCATCCTTTGTTCATCTCCTAAAGAATATATATATATATATATATATATATATATATATATATATATATATATATATATATATATAACATTTAGCATAAGTCATGTTAGATCCTTTTACCTCTGAATCTATACATATAACAAAAGGCACTAAACAAGGATGTCCCATGTCACCAATTCTATTTGCTCTGGCTATTGAAATATTGGCAGATTCAATTTGTAACAATATAAAAATCGAAGGAATAGTTGTTTATGAACAATACAATTCTAAAGTAATGCAATTTGTTGATGACATATTACTAACATTAAAAATGAATACAAGTAGGTGGAATCCGGGTGGTAAGTCCTCTGTAGCTAGACAAAAGTAAACAAATATAACAAAAACGAGGAACTAGCAATGGATGGAACCAGGCTTCAATAAAGTCCAAAACATATCAAATAAACAGCTTGTGAAGTCACTCGAAAAACGGCAGCAATGTAAAAACACATAAGCACCTTTACTGTAGTCAACAAGAGGTAAGAGCTTTCACTATTTCAGCTTCATCAGACCAAGTAACAACTACAAACACACAACACATTTAAATGCATTCGTAAGAATATGCAACCAATAGGCAATGGACCAATTAATTCAAATAAATTGTTCACACCTAAAAGGTAGCTTAAACAGACAAATAAGGAAATACTAAGCTCTATACCATATTTAACCTAAAAACTGTTAATGTATATAAATACAAAATGCAAATCCACCTGTATAAAAATACACCTATATAGAAATGCAAATATATATAAATATAAAAATAAATATATACGCTCCAAAAATATGAACATATATACTACAAATATATGAACTTCAAAAATGATCAACATGGGAACGTATGGAATATATTTCACAAAAAATAATAAATAAAAACAAAATAAATTACTATATATAAATATTATACATATAAAAATATATATAAGAATGCATAGATATAATATACAGTATGTAATATAAAATACAAAAAAATAATATACTAACTAAATAGCTACCTTTACACATCTTTACTTAACTCTCCTTTTCTTAAGGGCAGGTTTAATGTAGGCTCTTTCATTCAACCCCTTGGCCCGATCAGCATGGAGTGTAATGATCCATCGGGCCTCCCTGTACTCCGTATGTGTATAAACATCACCTCCCCTAATACTCGGACTAATGGTGTCAATGACCCTAAAACAAAAAGTATGAGATGTATCAAATTCAAGCACATGCTTAGATAGTGCATTGTGTAAGGAGCCCTTCCTAATGTGATACAAATGTTCCCTCATTCTATCAAGTAATATTCTGTTGGTCTTGCCAGCATAGAACGAACCACAGAGGGTAGATTCCGCTAAATAAATCACATGCGGAGTCATACAATCCGTAGAAGCATGAAAAATAAACTCTGTATGCAGATCAGGATGCAAAAAAGTGGCAGAAGTATTAATGAACGCACAAAAACTGCAGTTACCACAAGGTTGGGCAGGACCAGAAGATGAAGACATGTGGCTATGGTTCTATCATAGCACAGTAATCTCTTCAAATTCTTACAGTTCCTATACCTAAAACTTGGTTTCTCACCTACAATCCTGCGTATGTCATCATCTACTTGCAGGATTGCCCAATGTTGACCAAACAACTTAGTCACATCACTATGGTCACTAGTGTAAAATAAAGGAACCTTCACCTCAAGTGCATTAGAACCGGGTTCCCTGACAATCCTCGATTCAATAGGTGGTCCAAAATATGGGCCTGCTGTTGTGAACCTCAACTGGTCAAGATCTGCCCATTGTTTATCTATTTCAGAAAGGGTATACCCACGTGCTAGCAATTTACACTTCAGACCATCAACTTCCTGTAAAAAATCTGTGGTGGTTGGATTGAATCTGGAGGCCCTAATCCCTTGACCTCTGATTAAATTCTTAAAAATGTAGCGAGGATGCATACTGGATCTGAATAAGAAAGCATTCCTATGACAGGTCTTATGATAAACTCCAGTGTTAATAATATCACCTGGCAACTTTTCAATATATAAATCCAAGAACTCAATGCGTGTGAAAGACCAAGTAAAAATAAACTTTAAGCAATCAGTCAGATTTTTCATTATCTCATGAAATGCAAATAATCTATCCACTGGGCCTTTCCATAATAAAAACAAATCATCAACAAAACGTCTGTAAAACAAAACATAAGTCCTAAAATCAGTAGTGGGGAACAAGATGTTATTCTCCTAGTGTGCTAAGAACATGTTGGCATAGCTGTTTGCACACGAGGTGCCCATAGCTATGCCATGCTTCTGAAGGTACATATCACCATTAAAGGTGAAAACATTGTTCTCAAGCACCAATTCCAGAAACAAACAAATAAGATCTATCTGGGTAGGAGTGTATTCGCTATGTAGCAAAAGATATTCATGCACAAACTCAATGCCCAGACCATTGGGAATCATAGTAAACAAAGACTGCACATCAAAAATAACCAAAATAACATTCTCAAAATTACTACTATTCAACATCAAACCTTGAAAAAGATGTGGGGGAGATGCTATTCTCCCAGTGTGCTAAGAACATGTTGGCATAGCTGTTTGCACACGAGGTGCCCATAGCTATGCCATGCTTCTGAAGGTACATATCACCATTAAAGGTGAAAACATTGTTCTCAAGCACCAATTCCAGAAACAAACAAATAAGATCTATCTGGGTAGGAGTGTATTCACTATGTAGCAAAAGATATTCATGCACAAACTCAATGCCCAGACCATTGGGAATCATAGTAAACAAAGACTGCACGTCAAAAGTAACCAAAATAACATTCTCAAAATTACTACTATTCAACATCAAACCTTGAAAAAGATGTGGGGGAGGGGCCCCAATTCATTAATCTTGAATATTTCAACATATGAATTGTCTTCCCATGAGAAATGTGTCTTATGTAGAGGACTTAGTTTTATTCCCACTTGTAGGAGTAAACTTCCAGATACTATTCTAGATTTACGGATGTTTTGCCGTAATGTTATGTTACGTTTGCTTTATGGCAGCATGGATAGTTGCTCTTCCTTAAGTATAGGAGTCAATGGTCCACTTTGCTTTAAGAAACTGAGCAGTTATGTTCCCATCAATCATCCTCTGGTTGAAGCCTATTTAAAGCTAACGGAGGACGAGGTTTTTAGCTATTATGATACTCACAGTGTTAACTATAAACGATTTAGGAATAACTTAACCTTTCTTGAGAAACGAGCGTTAAAGGCTCTACAATGTAATAAACAGATAGTTATCCACCCTGCTGATAAAGGCGGTTTAATAGTGGCTATGGATAGGTCCCACTATGAGCATTCTATGCTCTTAATGTTGAGTGATGGTGGCTTTTATGAGAAAATCACTGTTGATGATGTTTATAGAGTTGTGTCTTTGGTGATTCGATGTACATCTGATGTCTTTCTCACCCATTTAATAACATGTGTTTTTTCATTTTTTGGAGGCGACTAATCCCTTAATCCCCCTTATACAGGGGCTTCCAAAGATTCATAAAAACCCGTCCAATCCACCCATGAGACCCATAGTGGCAGGTGGAGGTTGGGTTACAGAACCTCTTTCCTTGTATGTTGAGAAGTTCTTAAGACCCATAGTTAATCTGAATCCAGTTGTCCTTATGTTGAATAGTAGTAATTTTGAGAATGTTATTTTGGTTACTTTTGACTTGCAGTCTTTGTTTACTATGATTCCCAATGGTCTGGGCATTGAGTTTGTGCATGAATATCTTTTGCTACATAGTGAATACACTCCTACCCAGATAGATCTTATTTGTTTGTTTCTGGAATTGGTGCTTGAGAACATCTTGTTCCCCACTACTGATTTTAGACTTATGTTTTGTTTTACAGGCATTTTGTTGATGATTTGTTTTTATTATGGAAAGGCCCAGTGGAGAGATTATTTGCATTTCATGAGATGATGAATAATCTGACTGATTGCTTAAAGTTTACTTTTACTTGGTCTTTCATACGCATTGAGTTCTTGGATTTATATATTGAAAAGTTGCCAGTTGATATTATTAACACTGGAGTTTATCGTAAGACCTGTCATAGGAATGCTTTCTTATTCAGATCCAGTGTGCATCCTAGCTACATTTTCAAGAATTTAATCAGAGGTCAAGGGATTAGGGCCTCCAGATTCAATCCAACCACCACAGGTTTTTTACAGGAAGTTGATGGTCTGAAGTGTAAATTGCTAGCACGTGGGTATACCCTTTCTGAAATAGATAAACAATAGGCAGATCTTGACCAGTTGAGGTTCACAAAAGCAGGCCCATATTTTGGACCACCTATTGAATCGAGGATTGTCAGGGAACCCGGTTCTAATGCACTTGAGGTGAAGGTTCCTTTATTTTACACTAGTGACCATAGTGATGTGACTAAGTTGTTTGGTCAACATTGGGCAATCCTGCAAGTAGATGATGACATACGCAGGATTGTAGGTGAGAAACCAAGTTTTAGGTATAGGAACTGTAAGAATTTGAAGAGATTACTGTGCTATGATAGGAACCATAGCCACATGTCTTCATCTTCTGGTCTTACCCAACCTTGTGGTAACTGCAGTTTTTGTACATTCATTAATACTTCTGCCACTTTTTTGCATCCTGATCTGCATACAGAGTTTATTTTTCATGCTTCTACGGATTGTATAACTCCGCATGTGATTTATTTAGCGGAATGTACCCTCTGTGGTTCGTTCTATGCTGGCAAGACCAACAGAATATTACTTGATAGAATGAGGGAACATTTGTATCACATTAGGAAGGGCTCCTTACACAATGCACTATCTAAGCATGTACTTGAATTAGATACATCTCATACTTTTTGTTTTAGGGTCATTGACACCATTAGTCCGAGTATTAGGGAAGGTGATGTTTATACACATACAGAGTACAGGGAGGCCCGATGGATCATTACACTCCATGCTGATCGGGCCAAGGGGTTGAATGAAAGAGCCTACATTAAACACGCCCTTAAGAAAAGGAGAGTTTTTAAGTAAAGATGTGTAAAGGTAGCTATTTAGCTAGTATATTATTTTTTGTATTTTATATTACATACTGTATATTATATCTATGCATTCTTATAGATATTTTTATATGTATAATATTTATATATAGTCATTTCTTTTGTTTTTATTTATTATTTTTTGTGAAATATATTTCACACGTTCCCATGTTGATCATTTTTGAAGTTCATATATTTGTAGTATATATGTTCATATTTTTGGAGCATATATATTTATTTTTATATTTATATATATTTGCATTTCTATATAGGTGTATTTTTATACAGGTGGATTTGCATTTTGTATTTATATACATTAACAGTTTTTAGGTTAAATATGGTATAGAGCTTAGTATTTCCTTATTTGTCTGTTTTAGCTACCTTTTGGGCGTGAACAATTTATTTGAATTAATTGGTCCATTGCCTATTGGTTGCATATTCTTATGAATGCATTTAGAAGTGTTTTGTGTTTGTAGTTGTTATTTGGTCTGATGAAGCTGAAATAGTGAAAGCGTTTACCTCTTGTCGACTACAGTAAAGGTGCTTATGTGTTTTTACATTGCTGCCATTTTTTGAGTGACTTCACAAGCTGTTTATTTGATATGTTTTGGACTTTATTGAAGCCTGGCTCCATCCGTTGCTAGTTCCTCATTTTTGTTATATTACTAATATTATCTAATACAAAAGAGACATTAGAAGAATTAGATATATTAACTGACAAATTTCACATGACTTCAGGACTCCATTTCAAAAAATCAAAATCAAAATTTTTATTTTTAAATAAAAAAAGAACTGTAGACTAAGGGGGATCACATCATAGGGAAACAAGAATCTGCCTTAAAATATATAGGAATTGAGTGATGCAAGGATAATAATGAATTAGTCTAAAAAACTACAATAATATCATCAATAAAATTAAAATCTCTGTGGAAAAATGGAACAAAATAATATTAACATTTGAAGATAGACTACAATTAATAAAAATGGTTTTATAGGTTCATTGGTTGGTACTAGGCTATTGGCCCTCGGGCCTATGCAAGCCTAGCCATAACAATTCCCTGGATATTTCTTCCCACAATATTTACTTCTCTGGACCCCTGTCTAGCAGGGTGACTGACATGATCCCTGGGGTGAATTTCCTATCTCCCATCCAATCATCAAGGTTCCTTTTGAAGAGAGCCAATGAGGCACTCTGCTTGACATGTATCATCACACTTTCGATGTTTTGTGTCCTGTCACCTATGTGGTAATTCATGGGTACATGTTTTTTTCCAAAGGGGATAACTATACATTTCTTGGCATTAAGCTTGAGCCCATGGCTCTGGCACCAAGCATCTGTTTCTGTAAGGCCCTTTTGTAGAATATCCACATCATTTGGGGATTCAATAATGGCTCCCAGTTTGCAGTCATCTGCAAACTTTGTTAGCCAGAGTCCCTTAGTGTTGGCCTGTACTTCACAGAAGAAGATGCCAAACAAGAGTGGTCCCAGGACTGAACCCTGAGGTACTCCACTTGTCACTTGTCTGGAGTTGGATTTGGAGACGGCTACATTTACAGTCTGGGTTCTGTCAGTAAGACAGTTGGCAACCCATCGAGTGATGTAGGGATTTATGCCCAGCTTAGTAAGTTTATCTATGATTCCAGAGTGGGGGATGGTGTCGAAGGCCTTGGCGAGGTCCAGATAGGCTGTGTGGACTGCCTTACCCTTGTCCACAGCTCTGGAGACTGATTTGAAGAAGTCAATCAGATTCAGGAGACAAGATCGGCCCTTCACAAACCCAAACTGGGTGGGGTCCAGTGTTTGAAGGTTGCCAGTGTCTTTGTTTATAAGTTCCATGATAATGCGTTCCATGCTCTTGCAGATCAGGCTTGTCAGAAGTATGCATCAAATGAACCCGGGCTTAGACCTGTAGTTATTTGGTAATGGATTTAGTTCAGATCTCAGACCTTCTAACATCCTGGCATACTAGCATCGCTTAACTGATAAGCTGTCAGTGATTATATTTCCAACAGTGCAATTAGGTGAACTTGTAAAGTAAGGATATAAAAGTCCAATAAAAGGTCTTCCTAGAGCTCTACTGTCATCAGACAACTTACTGTAAACTGGGGGCCATTTGAAATAACAAGGACAATAAGTGCAACACTCAAGACAGTGCAACTGAATGTTTGACTCTGGGTGAATGTATATTAAGCCCATGGTTGAGGTATCTCTGAGTATTCCTCCTATTCTGAGGTACAGTAATCTCAGAGTTAATATATGCTACTACAGGTATGATTTAAATATACAAAAATGAGTGTCAGAATTTGCTGTTATCTGTTTGAATTGGGGTTTATTTCTTTATTTCTTTTTCTTTTTTACTGTGCCAGAATTCACAGGATCAGGTCTTCCACTTCTGACAGGGAGCTTATAAACTGCTGCTGCACCTTGCTTTTTATAGACATGCACAAAGCACACACTCACCAGCATGCAGTCTACATTATTTTATAGTGGTACCTTATGAACTTTGTGTATAAGATGATAATCCTCCCTGGTCTGTAGAAGATCAGATCTACATTATGATAATGCTAAACCCTTTATCTCATTCATAACTGAACTTTGGAACTACCCTACCACCTATTCTATTTGTTTATCTGATAAATGCTTCACTTTGCTTTAATTATTAAGGGTAGAAATCTGAAGGAAATTTTTAACTATACTGATGGAAAAATAACAAATTAAGTAATACAAGAGGTAATGAAATCTCTTTGAGCTATTATAATTGCCAATGAATAAAACAACATATTGTTATGCCCTCAAATGGTTAATAACTATTTGCATAATAGTATTTCTTACACATTTAAGGAGCTGTATACATTGCCATATATTGGTCAAGAATTTTGTGATGGTAAATAACATTTGATTTTGTTTCACATATAAGAAAGAACAACCTATACAGTTTTATATGTAGGTATTCAGGACTTAAAGAACCTTCCATGTTCAAAAGATGGTCATTTATTTTGATAGATTTGTTTTAAATTTTAACAAATAAATACTGAGCTAGCATATTATTTTTTTGTTTTTTATGTTGCCTTAGTCTGTTCATTGGCTATGTCAGCCACATTTTCACTCTGTTCTTTTCTCAGACACCACATTAGTAAATCTCTAGTTATGTTTACAACACCTTCTAAGACCTTCTAACCCTTCATTTACTTGTGCAACAGCTCTTTGGAACACATTTGATGCCAAGAATGCACCAAATGGATGTGTAAGGAATCTTTGCCTTCCCAGTGATGTACTACATACCCACAATTGCTATATATAACTTTGTCTACCACAAACTCTGGTTCATACCTAGTACTGAAATTTCTTTAGCATTGTTGGGTCCAAAACTATAGTCATAAACAATGGGTAATGCTCTGTTTTCATCACTTTATTCAGCTATTGCAGATTAACATAAATGCAAATCTTGTTTTGATTTACAACAGTAATAATACTTATTCACCAATGCTGATGACTTTAATTCCTTCTTAATGACAATTAAGTGTTCCATTTACTTTAGGTGCATCATTATTTTAGTTCTGAGAGCTAATGATACTTTACTGAGAGCAGGTATCAACAGCACACCATCATGACATGTTTTTTTGGTTATCCTTCTGGCAAACTTACTAATCCAGTAGAAAATCACCATAACCACACAGAATACCATCACATTGGCTCTGCACAGTACAGAGCAATCTATGTGACTGATTCTCTACATGTGCACTTTTGGGTTTTATGCCTTGAACTAATTTTTCTACACATGACTTCTCACATGTCATATAAGCAAAATAATACTAAATATTGGGAAATTAATATTTTATTTAATACAATTAAAAACTCATTGTATTTGACTTAGTGGTTCCAAATGGTAGCCAAAATATGATAAAAATG
Organism: Protopterus annectens; assembly: GCF_019279795.1. NCBI lineage: Eukaryota > Metazoa > Chordata > Ceratodontiformes > Protopteridae > Protopterus > Protopterus annectens. Next base: position 1,440,981,437 of record NC_056743.1, on the reverse strand, counting down.
TTACCCACACATCTGTATTTAGAATTTTTTAGCCTCAGTGCTTTAAAGGTATTCTCACATAAAATATTACACTCTGTACCAATATCTACTTTCATTCAGTAATTGTGTTATTAATTCTCCACAGTTCTTTTAACAGTGACTTATATTCTTGTCTCCATGCATTGGATACATCAGAAATACTTTTAGATTATCACATTTATTTTTCATTTCCATAATACCCACATACATCATTTTATGCTTCTGTTTAACAGGGTGCAGATTCTTTTAATGCACTTGTTTTTGCATTTGTACATTTTAGAAAGTTGCCATTTCTATCGCTGGTTGTAAATAGTTCACTAAATGCAGAAGAATGTGTCCTTTCATGCTTGTAGCCATGCCTGCTATATAAGGCAGGATTTTAACTCATGAGTGTGGCTATTTTCCCTCCATTCTTGCATGCCTCTCTTTTTGTATCTATTTCTTTTACAATTTCTCATTTTATTATTTTTGACTTTCCATTTGTCATACAGTTTATCTGAAACACACATTTCCCTCAGACAATTCCTTTAAATGTATACTGGTAATTTCAGTTTATTGCACACGTCCACAGCATTTGATAAGGTCAAGTATATATTTCTTAAGAGTGTGCCTTTAGTTCCATTGTTCTTATGCCACAAATAATTCTAGTTTATATTAGTGAATCATGCAGCTCACTAAATGTACTGTCCTTGGCTCTGTTCTTCAGCTCAGTAACATAAAGTTTTATTATCTCTTTAGACCCTTGTGCCCTTGCAAAAAGCAAACAGTGAATAAATATTTATTTATTTTATTTGTCTTTGTTAACCAGGAAAGTCAGACTGGGAAGAGCACATTTTCAGTGGATATGTGGGGAGAAAAGCTCCATCATGGTACATTTACATTAACAAGTGAATTTTAGACAGTTCCCAGAAAAAACAACTGTTACATTTCTCATGAAAAGCAAACATAACTACAACACAGGTATATACAATAAAGTATTTATATCAACAACTGTAAATTTATACAGTTGTTCCAACTGTAAAATCTTGCAGGATGTAACTGGACTGATACTGCAGAAGGAAAAACTTTGTAAAGAAGTTTAGTGTTTTTACATTTCAGTAAAGAAACTTGCAGGGAATTAAATACATGCACTGAAGTAAGTTATAAAATTATGTAGGAAGGGAAATTTCAGTATTGCATAGGTTTATAAAATGTTGAAGAGATATAATGAAGTAAGTTATAAAATTATATAGGTGAGGAGGGGAGATATTAGTCATATATAGGAGGATTGTGGTAATAGCATATGACTGAGAGAGCATGGTATTCGATATTTAAGCTGCCTATTCCACAATGGTATATCTAGAAGGTTTTTAACATAGGCATACAGGGGATGCATGAGATGCGTAGAGTGGTGGATGTGGGCAGTTAAAAAAACACCAAGATGAGAAGTGTTGTTTAAGGGGAGAAAAAAGGAATTTATTGATCCAAGTGGAGGAGGAAAAGTTGTTAGGAGTATTATATATATATCTTATCTTTAATACGTCACCTAAACCTTTACTCTTCCCTTTAATTAAAGCCATGCCTATTACCTCTAGATAATCATTTGTGCAAATTATTACTTCTTATATGTATATATATATATATATATATATATATATATATATATATATTTTTTTTTTTTTTTTTTTTTTGGGGGGGCAATTATTGTTAATTATTAATGTAATCTACATATGTTAACAGAACTGGAATTCTTAACTCTTCAGGTGTTATATACCCCATCTCCTTCATTTTGTAATTGATTTCACATACTATCACATTCATAACTAATGTAAAGACTGTACAACTCATTGGACATCCCTGTCTTACATCACTTTTCATATGTACCTCTTGGCTTAACCAGCCATTTGCAAGAATTTTTACATTATTATTACTATATACTGATGTACATAATTTCCTAACTTTCTCACTTATATTATATTATTTCATTATTATTTCATGTCCACTTGTATCAAATACCTCTTTAAGGTCTCCTATCATGATTTTTGTTACTTCTTTTCTAATCATAATATCATCTCCACACTTTTTCTGTCATTAATAATTCTTGACAGCCCTTCTATATTCCATAATATTTTGCATTTTAGTTTCAAATCTTTTTTGTATTATTTTCATAAAGATGTTATAATCATTATTATTCAATACTATCAGTCTCAGGTTTTTAATTATCTTCTATCTTCCTTCTTCCATATGGATTTAATTATTCCTCTACATAATGCTTTATACATAAAACCTTAATTTAACCATTCATCCAAAATCTTTAAAAATACTTTTTGCCAATTACTTAAATTTTTTACAGATTTCATATCCTATTCCATCTGATCCTGTAGCTAAACCTATATATTTACTTGTCCTAATACTTTAGCAAGCTCATTTAAAGAAGTCACCTTTTGCAATTCTTTATTCTCCTTTTCTGTTAACTTTTTTACTTTACATGTTTTTCACTGCCTTCTTTTTCTTTAAACTTTTCTTGTACATACTGTACTACACTATTCACAATCTTTTCCTGAGTTCTTTCTATTTCAACTTTTACATTTTTTTTTATTTTTCTTATTACACTACTATCTTTCTTTACTAATCTGCTTAAATAATTTGATACTTCACTTTTTCCTTGTAGAAAACATTTTGCTTATATAACACTTCTTATTTTTTCTTGATTTCTTTCATATAATTCTTTTTTTTGTCAAAGAAGTTTCTATCATTATAATCTAAATCTTTCAATGCAGTGTTATAAGTTCTTTTATATATTTTTTCTTTCTCTACTTTTCTGACATAATATTGCCACTGTAATTTATTTTTATTTTTCCTTAAATATCATGCACCATTCAGATCAATGAGCTTTCCATAACTGTATTACTAATCTCTTGCCTTCTTCATTCCATGATTTCTCATTTATCCTTTTTATTCCTTTGCCTATTTCATATATGCCTTATTTTCCTTTAACTCTAGCCATAATGGAAGATGATAAAAAAATCCTGTTTCAACTTCCTCCCCTTCTCCTATAACTAAACGTCTGATACTATAAAATAATGCATTCTAGTTCTGTACACACCCATTTAGTAAGTCCATGAATTTTTGTCCCAGAGTTTTAACTTAGCTCATCTTATAAATTCTAACATCACAATTAAGGTCTCCTGTTATTATAATATTCAAGTGTATCACTACATATTTTAAAATCTGATGAAATAATCTATTCCTTTTTTTACAATTAGTATAAGCATATAATGTTATAATTCTATATACTTGTTCTTTCCATTTTAAATATACAGTGGTTAATATTCCTATTTTTGCTAAAGCTACATCTAATATCTTTACAGTATTTTTATAGAATATGGCTATTCTGCAACAGGTGGCTTTTCTCAAATTCCAGATAATCTTTCCTCCCAGTAGTTTCTATGTCTGTAGTCTTTCTTCATTTGTTAAAAATCTTGTGTTTTCTAATATAATTGCATCTACATCACATGCATTCTACCACTATTTTTCTAACTATATTCTTAATACTATTCACATTTACAGAAAGCACTATAAAATTTTAATTTTCCCTTTTCCTTAGATTCATGGTTTCATAAGTTCATAGCTAATTACTAGGCTAGGTTTCTTAATAGGCCAATTCTAAGCCTAGCCAATTTCCCTCCCAAATGTAAGAATCAAACACTGTGCCTTGTGTTTTTTAATCAAAAACCTTAACCATTATATCAGCCCCAGTCATTAGCTATACCTATTCTGTTTCACTCATTTCATTTCTTTTTTCTTTTGTACTTATCCATTTAAATTTTATTTTTCTGTCTTTTACCCATTCACCAATAGAATTCTTTTTTCTGATTTATTCCCTCCAAATGTATGTCTTTTTCATCACTTATTTCAGAACCTTCTTCTATGTCCCATTTATTCATTTTTCTCATCTAATTTTTCTTCTTTTTCTGCTACCTATAAAAAATGTTCTCTTTGTTTATTTTCTTTTTTTTGTTTTTCTTTTTTGTTACTCATATTTTCATTTTTTGCAATCCATCCATAAATTTCTATTTTTTTTTTACATTTATAGCATTTCAATTTACTTTTTTTGCATCATGTCTTATTTCCCCACACATATAATGTTTTCATTTGTCACAGTTACTTAGCAAATATTGTTCTTTTCCACAAAACATGTTTTGGGTTGTCTCCATTGTTTTATGACACCTCTAGACCCTTCCACATTTATCATGCTTGGTATATGTATACCTTTTTTCTTTCTATTTTTAACAAAATATTACAATCCCAGCCACTAGTCCGTAAATCCTTTTGTCATAAATTTTAGCAACATCCAGTACTTCTTTACGTAAAGATTTCAAATGTCCTTTCCCAGACTCTTTTTCTACCTCTCTTCAAAATTATACATGAATTTTCTTTTTTGTTTCCTGATTAAATTCTATCACATAAAGATTTCATGGGTTACGCCCTCTCTTTTTTTCATATTCTCCAAGAAAAATTCTATTGAAAAAATAGTCTCAAATAAAATGTCACAAAATGTATCTTTGTTAATAAGAATAAATGCTCTTACCTCTTGTGCTTTTATATCCAAGGGGGTTGTTAAATTGTCCCATTCTTCATATCTGTCCATTTCTTTGTCTTATTTACTTTGAATCCTCACCACATACTTCTGTATTTCATTTTATTCTGCCTTCTTTTCTGCTACCCCTGTTTTGCCTTCTTTTAGTTTCTCTGCATATGTTTTCTTTTCCATCTCACCACTATTCTTCAGAATTGTCTCTGCATCCTCCTTTTATATCTTCTCCATAATGTCCCCATATGAAACACCTCATTCATTTTCTGGCTCACTCTGTATCACCATTTCTTTAAGTAAATCATCCTGCAACCATCATGACTAGAGGGTTAAAATTATACATCCATCATTTGCTGACTCATCTCCATCGAACATATTTCTTTGAAACATCTCATCAGAATCATGCACAAATTCTCTGGTCTCGATATTTGCTTTCTCCTCCATTTCTCTCACCAATCCACATCTCCTTCTCTCTCTCTCTCTTTCTTTGGGCTGCCTCTTCACCTAGAATGGAAACAGGAAGTGATCCTGAAAAGTGGATCCCACTCACAACAATGAAGAGTAGAGGAAGGTCCCCAGTGCCATGGTCAAATTTGTCCTAATAGTACAAATATCACCTCAGGTCTCCCCTGAAAAGATGCTAGTGGTCAAATGGGACTAACCCAGCCAAAAATGATAAAATACATTTCTGAACTGCACTTAAGTGGTGCTATTTTTATATCCTCTTCTTTATGAAAATAAAAGAGTTAAATACCCTTAAAGTTACTTTCCCAGCAACAAGCAGTAATTTTGTATGTTGTACTTTTTCAGATTTCTTAGCTGATCCACTCCCAGTAATAAATATATCACATTTTTAGATCCAAATGTTTCAGCATTCTGGTAAATGTTCATGAAAGAAAATAATTCTTGGGGAGAGCTGTGAAATTGGACCACATTCCTACTGTGAATTATAATTCTGTATTTCCAAACATAGAAACATCTGAAAGCAATTGGAATATAGTTATTCATGTCTTCTATGTCTCATTAGGTCTGAGAAATATTTCTTCACTTCTAGCCAGCTCCTGTCATAAAGGAATAAAGTCATAGACTATAGCTCTGGCAAGCCAAGTTTGATTAGAGGGTCAGGTGAACTGGTCAGGTGCTTGACTGTGGTGACCGGGGGTGGGATTGTCCATCATGGAAGGGAATGGGTACATGTTACTGTGCACAGCCACAGTTCCCTCATAGGAGGGGCAGAGTATGTAGATGTTATCTCTTGGTGTATATATGGTCTATCAAACTGATGGTTGACAATAATCTCCATTAAACACATGCAAGGGACCATGCATTTGCACAAAGGGAAGTCATATTGACCTATGTGATGATATAAACTGCATGTTCCCCCACCCTGGGGGTGAGGTTAGGGCATTCTAAAAAAAGCCCTGGCTACTGCAATGCCATTGCAAGGCACAAGCAACATTAATTGCTGTCTGAAGGATGGCCTCTCTTTGGACAGCTCATGCCCCCCCCATATGGTACTAGGTATATCCCTAGTGTAGGGTAATGCATGGGCTGATTCTAATTGATCATATTTAATATTTCTTCTTTTATCTAAAAATCATTTTATGCCTTGCACTGTATGTGGAGTCTGTGGCATGTTAATTCTCACATCAAGGTAAAAATTAGGCAATTACTGTCACGTGGCATTGGAAACAGTGCTATGTAGCAAGAATCCCTTGTGGCCAAGCTAGTGCTTGTAAACTTACAACTTACACTACAAAAAAAAAACCTGAACAAGGGCCTGCAGTTTAGTTACTTTTTTTGGCTGTAGCTGGATAACTTCTAAGTATAGTGTAAAACAAGGTCTGAGCCAAACATAAATGAAAGTGATTAGAGACAGAAAAGAAGCAGTCCTTTTACAGAAGGTAAAGAAAATAACAGTGACTCACACAAATCCCATTATATGCCAATGGCATGGGAATTCAAAGTTACTTCCTTATGTCTGACATGAGTCATACAAAGCATTATGGGAAAGAGAAGAGATTGAGGGAGAGCAAGATCATGTTCATGAACTTAGAAAGTTGCTAGAGTAATAGGATTTGTTTTAACATACATTTTCTGAAGGATCTGAAGCCTGAAACTCAAAAAGTATGTCATTATTTAGTGACTTCAGTCATCAGATCATCCAAGTGATTTGTCAGAAAAGCACAAATTTTATGAAGAACAGACCAAAAATATGAGTCAAAAGTCTGGACATTCTGTGAAAATCTGGGCAGTTGAGAGGTATCGCTGTGCAGTGCTGCAGATATGATACAGGAATGTTTTTCCTTCTCATGTTATTTGCTCTTTCACCCCAGTTGTATGACCATGAAATCAATATATTTAAGTAAGATGTATGTGGAGGAAATACCTTCCCCACAACAATAGTCTAAAGAGACTTAGTCCCTGTAAAACCAATCATTTGTTGTATTGTTTTGTGTTTGTTACTACTTTTGTTAAGCTGATGTTAATTTCATGATGTTCATGGACATTACACTTGTGTCAGCAGTGTCTTCTCATGGACTCAGTAGATGCTAGGTATGTTGAAATGGGAAAGGGGTACCCCAGTGAATTCCGTCTGTGATAAACACTGACAGTACTTTTTAATGGATGTCTGTGTATCTCCTAGGAGCTGTAATTGTGATCGCCAGAAAACCGAGAGTGAAATACAAATAGGAGGCATATTTTCAAAATCTGAGGCTGCAGTATCTTGCAGTATTTTCCCTACACCAAAGTATGGTAATCTCTTGAAACAGTATATGTAAACAGTAGGGGTACAGTGGTACAGACACCCAAATTAAGGTAAAGAGGAACAATGTCCCCATGCAAAATCACATTAAAGATTATATAGTGAGTTTGAACACTTTAAAGGTGTTACACTGAGTTTTAATATTCATAGTATTTTCTTTGAAATTGCAATTTGTCAAAGTGGCAGGAGTCACAGTTATAGGTCTTAGACTTCTGAAACAGAGACAAACTGAACAGCAGGTGCAGTGCTAAACACACCCAATAGAAGATGAATCTGTGAGCATACAAAGTCATTATTATACTGAAGCATAGCTATACTAAATGGCAGACATGCTTACTGACGGGTACGCTGAATAATGGCTGCATTAAGTGACAAATTTATTGGGAAGCACCCAGATAATGGCAGCCTAACCTGACATACACAGAGTCTGCTGTCCAAAGGCTGACAGTAAGGGGCTGACAAGGCCAGACCACCACTCTAGCTTCTTGGTGTGCTATACTGTGGCTTGGAACGGTCTTTGTGCTGTTTGACTGGAATAAATGTTTAAAGAGACATTTCTGTTTTGCAGTCTTTCTGGAAAGAGGACTGATTGTGGTTTACATTTAAAGAAGTTATATTACCAGACTATATTGCAGTTATACTACATATATTAGCTTTATCAGAACTAACATGTTGGGAGTATAGCATCTAAAGGAAAAAAAGTGGTGAGGTTTATAGAGTAGAGGGCTGTTTTTTTAACCTGGCATCTCTTCTAGAGTGGAATCAACATTTTATACAGCCACTCCCCAGATAACCAACTGGCTAAGTCTGTTTGGAAAGTTTTGCTTCTGTTGAAACACTGATGTTTGCCAGTGACTGTTCCAGTGAGATATGTGCTCTTTTTTTAGTCTGTCATGCTCTCAGACTTTATTTAAAGTACTTGGTGTAGGGGCCTTTCTTCTCCATAGGCATGTATTACTTTTTTAGATTTTAAAATCTTGTGAATTCAGCTTTCCATTTCTTTGTCCTACTGTGGTCTTTTCCTCTCTGCTTTTTTCACAAGACATCCTTATGCACTCTGCCATCCTTCATTCTCTTCCTTCTCCTCTCACCTATACTCTCACTGTCACTAACCTACATTTCTTTCCTTTCCTCATCTTTCACTTACTTTTCCTGCTTTATGTTTTTTTTTCTTACCTTTCTTAGTTCACTCCATCTATTCCTACTGTCAGCTTACCAGTCTATATCTTAGCTGTTTTTTAATAATTTATATCCTGTAATTAATACTCCACTTATTTTTTATCTTACATTTTATACTCGTCATTTTCCTTGTAACTCAATATAATTGGACCCAAACAAAGCACAGGGAGGATTCAGAATTACTAATAATGACACGAGAACACTTTGGCATGAACTTACAGTACCATTATATCTGTTATTCACAAGACTGGAGACATGCACTTGTTAAACATCTCTTTAAAGGAAAAGAAAGTAGGACAAACCCAGAGTCATACAGACCCATCAGTTTACATTATTTTTTTTAAACAAAAAGCATCCTTACCGAATTATCAGTTATGACATAGGCAATCGTACATTTATATAAATGAAAGCAACCCATGCTGACTTATTTTCAATTGCAAACATTATACATCACATGCAATCTTCTACACAGTTATTGCCAGTCAAATATTACATAGTTCATTCAATCCTTGTTTTCCCTTAAACATGTTTTTACTCCTCCAAAACATTATTTTGCATGCATTTTTACCAAAATTCCCATTTTTCTATGTAATTTGCTCCTACTCTTTCTAAAGATCTCACTTCCAGTTCTTTTATTTCTGTTACTATATTCACTACTTCTAGTAGGGCTGGTTTAGACTTTGACTTCCATTTTATTGTAATTGCTTTTTTGGCAGCCACCAGAACTAAACTCAGCAAGGCCTTAGGGTTACTTTCTTGTTGTGGAAAAAAATGCAGAAGGTTATATTGTATAAATTATCAGAATTAGAAAAGTTAGGACTTGGGGTGGCCACGGTGGTGCAGCGGTTAGCATTGCCACCTCACAGCAAGAGGTTTTCTGGTTCGATTCTTGGCTGGGGTGCCTTCTGTGCGGATTCTGCATGTCCTCCCTGTGGTCATGTGGGTTTCCTCCAGGTGCTCCAGTTTCCTCCCAAAGACATGCAGTAGGTAGATTGGACACTCTAAATTGGCCCTAGGTGTGAGTGTGTGCCTTCTGTGGAAGGTTGGGCGCCAGGCTGGCAACTCAACACTATAAAACTCCACTGCCAATCATGAGCAGACAGATGATCTGCTGTGGTGACCCCTAACCGGGAAAAAGCCAGAAGAAGAAATGTTAGGACTTGAAAGCTTATATCAGCATGCATATTTTGAAAAAAAAATCTATTATCACATGTAACATGATGTTCTATAACAATATAATAACAGCTATGAATGAAAAATTGTGCTGAGATGTACTTTATATAGATTTATATAGATTTAACTTCAGCATTTGATAATCATAGATAAAACACTGATCACTAATTAAAACAACTAGATACTGATGTACTCTTGATATGATGGATAGCTGCATGGCTTACTAATAGGACATGACAACTATCAAACAGCAACTAGAAGTTGTAGTCAGGGTGTCCCACAGAGCTCTGTTCTGGGTCCATGCTTGCTTAGATTGTATTTTTCAGATTTATCTTTTTCGTCTGAGGTGTTCTACAGTCTATATGCAGATGATTTGTAAATGGGTAAACTGATTACATGTGTTACTGATAGGGCATGCCTGAAAAAGAACTTGTATAACGTAACCATTTGCACATAGGAGAATAATATGTTAATAAATACATGAAAAACTGAGCATATGAGCTTTGGGAGACCTGAAATGAAAAGTGAATATTTAATACAGCATACAGTAATTAAAACTATAGATTCATTTAAGGACCTGGTTATGTGGGTAGGTACAGCTTTGACTTTTTCTAATTATATCAACCAATTGGTTAATAATAGTTAACGAACTATATGTTGTATAAAAGATATTTAAAGTCTAGAAAATCAGAAATGATGACATCAGTGTTTGTTAGTTACATTAGATCCAAACTTGAGTATGGAATAACAATATGGAAAACTCAAAGGAAAACAAGCATGAGTAAAACAGAAAGAGTGCAGCAGGAATACATCAAGGGCATCCATGGATGTGAAATGTAAGTCATTATGAAACACTAAAATATCTGAAATTGTAAAGTGTCTCATACAGATATTTACGAGGAGACCTTCTTCAGGTATATAAGGCATTTGGAGACAACTGCCTCTGGGAATTCAAAAGGTAGTAGAGAATCATCAGAGAACCTATGCAGAAGATTTCATAGGAATGAGAAGTGCACTAATTGGTTCTCTGAGAGAGTAGCTGATGCATGGAATAGACTACCATATTTCATTATAGCAAGCACGAGTTTAGATATTTTTTAAGAATAACCTGGACACTTATTATGGGAATATTGGCAGGCTAGAAGGGCATTATTACCTATGCCTGATATATTTCTATGTATGTATGTACGTCTGAATGCATGTAATTATTCTTCCATTATTTCAGTGTTGTAAGATATTGCCACAAAGTTATATCATATTGCATTGTTGTTTTAAAATTGCTATGTGCAGTATTATACAAAACATCTTTCTTTCTTTTACAGTTTGTGTTGTCTTTCATGACTCTGTAATGCTTTTTTACTCTCAACAAGCGTAATAATTATAATCATTAATTGTAAATTGTATTTTTGCACTGGAGCATTTCTCCCTGGGTCTCTGTTGAAAAAAAGGTATTTTTAGTCCCAATCAGGCTAACTTGGTAAATAAATGCCACTAAATAAATATAAATGAATACAAAACTGTATTCCAATGTGGTAATAGGGTATAATAACAATATATTGTCCTAAGTAGACTGCTTGTATATTTTCTGCTACATATTGTTCCATTGTTTACTCCTGTGTACTTTCTAACCTCATGTTCATCATGTTCTGGTATACTTGCTCCCACATTACTGACATTTCTGTTTTTTTGCTCAAGCTTGTGGGTTGATTAAGTCTGAAAGTATAAAAACAAAAATATGTAGCTCAGAGAACCAGCTGAGCTGTGCCTTTTTCATCATGCCAGAGATGGATCATGGTCAAACAGAATCTTAGACAGGGTAATGGACCAGCCCCCCCCCACCCCCAACAGCCATTCCCATGCCCCATTACTTGGATGTCTTTCCTTAACATAAACACCGTTCAAACTTGCCAGTATGTATTCTGTTTTCTTCATTACTTTTACAATGATTACAGAGATTTGATTTAAAACCTTTATTTCAAATTTTATAGCAAAAACACTGATGGCCATTTACTAAATAAAACAGTGTCTCACTGGAAACAGACTTAGCATGACAACAGTAAGTTTTTCTTCAATTGAAACTCACATTTAGTGAAAATGCATTGGGCAATCCATTAAACTATAAGAGAATTCATACTCAAACAAAACATATGGTGAAGTACTATTTTGCATCTACCTATATGAAGGATGCAGAAATTCAAAAGACAGATATGTAACACATTTGCTAGTTAGGACAGCCCACGGGACACAACGGTCCCTTTTCAGGAGTAGCCAGCAATTCTGTTTGGTGAAGTAACTTGGTAGATTCACATAGAAAACAGATGAAGGCCGAGAGAATCAAACCATGTACTTCAGGTAGAGCTCTTTAACAGCTAATAATCTTACTCATCTGTTCTTAAGTATGAGACAATCTGTTGCAACCCTAATACACTACATTCCACACCCGTGTGCCCACAAAAAACAAGCTAAATGAAAATGTATTCATAGTTAAAATATTAATATTAAACTCATAGACTTTGCTGTCACATTTATTCACAGCTAAATAATAAACCCACTGTCAACATTTGACAACATAAGAAAACCAAAGAACATGGTTTATATGATGATGTTTCTGATTACTACAATTCACTTCCTTCTTTTACACTGTAACTACTCTGGCAGTTACTAGGCTTGCAGTCCAAGGGACCACTGAGGAGTCTAGCCCAAATTTCCATTTACCCCAAAGTACTGTCTAGTTAAGTAACTCTCTCAAGGACAGGGCATAAACACGAGGCAAAATCAGACATGTTCTGAAAAACTGGAGACAGATAAGAGCAGAGTACTCTAAATCACTTAAAAGTTAACAGTGTAACAGATTAAGTATATAAAACTCTGTGGTTGACACTGATAAATGCAGTGATTTACCAAAAATAAATAAATAAATAAAAAAGTTAAAGGAGGCCTGGCAGTTGGAGTGGAGGAGTAAAACTCTTGCTTGCAATAGGTAAGGTACAGCTTGAGTCTGTGTGACTGTAAGCAAATCACTTAACTAGACAGCACACTCTAAGTGGGGCATTACATGATCATACTGCTCCTCCCACAAACCCCTGTGACTGTAAAGTCTCCATTGTCTCAAATGGTCTCGTCTGGTAAACCCCCCATCATCTTGAATTCTCTCCAGCTTGTAAACTAAATGCTAAACACTAACGTCTACCTCCTTTGTTCAAACTTCAAATTGCATGTGCCAGTAGTCGGTGTGTGTGATCCAGAAATCCGTAGTGTGTGCATGTGCTTGTTTGCATGTATGCTGAGCAGGAGAAAGTAAAGGAAAGTCAAAATATTTTTTTTTTCTGCACGCATGGACAGGATCCCCAAACCAACACTGGGCTCTAGGCAGCAGTTCAGGTCGCCTTGTCCTGGATCCGGCCCTGCATTATGTTAGTTGTTTATGGTTATTTGGCTTACTTTATTCACTGTGCCACACTTTTAGTTTTGATTAAGACTGAAAGTAATCCTTAACAGTATAGTACACGTTAGTGAAGTATACAGATAAGTTAAATGATTAAGACAGACAGACAGATGAGAGTAATATTTGCCATTAAACGCATACTAATTTCTGTTATTCTGTTAGATAATTATTAGGCATGCCATGGACCATTGAGGAATCTAGAACAATTTCTCCAAGTCACTGTTGGATGAAATGACTTGCTTAAAGTCACACAGTAAGACAAACGGAGGTCATGGAATCAAACTCTGCACCAAAGGAAGCAGCTTATTAACAATTCATAACCTTAATCTTCTGAACTAACTGCAAACAGGGTATGACTTAAATCTGTTCAACTCCAGGTTATTTATTTATTTATTGACATTTGATTACCAAGAAAGTCCAACTGGGTAGAAGCCCATTTTCAGCGGAGGCCTGGAAAGAAAAGCTCCAAATTATTACAAAACATTTTAAGAACAATCATTTTGCAATCTTCAAAAATTAAACAAAAACATCTGCAGTTTAAATAATGATCCCAGCACACTTCTGCTGCACCCTTTGCTTCCTTGATCTATTTTTGATTTATTTTGTAATCAGGTATGCTAAAATCACGTAGATATAAGAACAGATAAGAAAACTGTGCCCAATTCTAGCTTTCAACTGTACAGATTTTTGCAGAATGTTCATTTCTGACTCATATTTTAGATGTGTTCCTCATACAATTTGTGATGATCTGAGGACTGAAGTCACTAAATAATGATATACATTTGTGTTTCAAACTTTATATCCTTCAGCAAAAATGCATGCTAAAACAAGTCTTGTTATTCTAGCAACTTTCTAACTTTATAAGAGCAATATTTAAAATCTATCCCTATTTTTGGGCCTTTGTTCCTTCATTCTGACAGGCTTTGTCCATTTTTTTTTTGTTCTAAGAAGTTGAGAGGTAGCCCAAAATAAAACTCATTAGCAGCTCATAGGCTTGACATTGTATCTGAACTTCTAGTCTAGACACAATACCCTGTGTGCAAAAAAAAAAAAATATATATATATATATATATATATATATATATATATATATATATATATATATATATAGGTAGGTACAAGGCTATCTGCCCGAAGGCATTTATCAGCCTAGCTGGAATGCGTTGGCTTTTGCCACCCCCTTAGATTAATTCCCTGTGCCTCTGTCCAGCAGAGCCATTGAAGTGATCCCCGGGGTAAACTTTCTGTTTCCCATCCACTTGTCAAGGTTATATATATATATATGGATCTATTTCAGTAGACCGAAATTCCACTTACCCGACTTTTAAAATACTGAGACAACAAAGCCAAAAAAACATAATACCAATGTCCTGGAACATCAACATTTCACTACAGGTAAGTAACTGCTTGGCCACCATGGTGAACTTTGCCTCTTATCCCCATGGTAGTGCGATCTCAGAGTTGGTATATTTAGTTGGGGGGGCGTGAGGCTGAAGTCCCCTCCACATGGGTTGGTTTAGTTTGCTTTGGTTTTAATCCATTTTTTATGTTGATCAAGCAGTTACTTACCTGGAGTGAAATGTCAGTGTTCTGGGCGGTTGATCTTCTGACTTGTCGCATTTGTCGTCTCAGTTATTTAAAAGTCTGTTATATGGTATTTTGGGTTTGTGAAGTAGACCTATATACACACACATATATATATATATATATATATATATATATATATATATATATATATATATATATATTTATATATATATTTATTTATTTATTTTTTGACAACCAAGATAGATATTTCAAATATTTGTACAGATAAATGTGGTGCACAGACTGTGAGTATGACAATCAGATATGGGTTTGCAAAATGTAATTAAGTCATGCTTCAGTAGTGCAGCCTTCTAGGCTTTTTTATTGAAGAAATGCAGATCCTGGTTTTGTTGCACAAATTTTGGTATCAACACCCATAGTACACCTCCTTTAAAAATGTCTCCCTAAAATGTTTTTGAGGTCCAATGAGTGCCTTATGCATAATGACAATGTGACATCTCTGCACAGGGTACTCATGCTTTCCACTCTGACCATACCATGAAGCAATGTCTGCATTCAACTATGTGTATTACTTGCCAGAAACCATGTACTTTAATAGTGAACTAAAAGACCTGCTTTTCTACATGTAATTGGTGGGAGGCCGGCACTGATTCACACTAGGGAGGAGCAAGGTCCCCAATTTACCAAGGACATAAAATTTGGTGCTTTTCTTTCTGAATTTTAATGAAGGATTCCACTAATCTATTGGGTCTCAGTGAAATACACCATATCTTTCACATAACAAGAGTTATGCACATAGTAATCCTACTTTGAAAGTCTTTTATCTGAACTTGACCAACAGAAAACCATTATATGGAATTTTAAAGCTTTGCTTAGTCGTCCACTGATCTCACCAACAAAACAGAATTATAGGAAGGAACCTGCCTATAAAATAGAGTAATGCAAGGGGTAGACTGTATAACTGAATTTTCTGCCTAACCAAACTGTTGGATACCACAAAATTCCTTTAATGGCACTTGAATGTAGTTCACATCCAGCATTAAGTTTTATGCAGACTTTGTGCTTTACATTTCCCCATGTTTTAATTTATTCAGTTTTGTGTAATTCTGAACAGGAATTACACAAAATGAAGTAATTTTCTGTAGTGCCATGCTACAGTCCAATTTGCTTTTAATGGTTCTGGATTTAAACAGCCATAAGTACCAAGGCACTACTGTTTTTCTTAATTATTTATTTTAGGGCAGTCAAATGAAAAAAAAAAAGACAGTGTGAGTCCACCTTTACTTCTGAGGCCAAATGTCATTGCAAAATCTAGTAGTAGGTCATTGCCTTACACTGACGAAGGAAAGTTTCATTGTCAGTTTATACAGTATGAAGGGAGCACTTGTTCTGATAGTGAAATATACTGTGAACTGCCTAAGGGAATACACAATCTCCACCTACTACAAAAATGAAGAAAAGGCAGTTAACACAGAGGATTAAGACTATGAGCTATTTGAAAACTGCTTCTTATAGTCCAGGGTTTAAGTCTTTCAGTTTCCAAAGTCATTCCTAGAGTCCAGGGTTTAAGTGTTTCAGTCTCCAAAGTCATTCCTAGAGTCCAGGGCTTAAGTCTTTCAGTTTCCAAAGTCATTCCTAGAGTCCAGGGTTTAAGTGTTTCAGTCTCCAAAGTCATTCCTAGAGTCCAGGGTTTAAGTCTTTCAGTCTCCAAAATGCTTCCTGTATTTCAGGGCTTGATTCCCTCTCTCCTTCTCTCTCTATTTGGTTACTGTGTTTCTGAGCAAGCCAGTTAACCAGGTGGTGCTTCTTTCTAGGTTGCCCCTGAACAGGGTACTTGTGCCAGAGGGCTTAGCTGATTAATGAATAAAAGTATGTGTAAGAGACAACTGTGTCACAGAGCCAGATCCAGCACTAGGCGACCAGGTAGCTGCCTAGAGCCTGTGTTGGTTGGGGGGCCCATGTTGGCTGGGGGGACCAAGCTTTGCTATAAAAAACACACACACATCTATATCTATATCTATATGTATCTATATCTATATATGCACATACATATATTTGTGAAGTAAAAAAATGTGGGATCCTTCTGTAAACAGAGCAAACATTAGGATTCCATGGGAGAACTTCCTTACCTTGAGACTTCTGTAAGCACTAAAAATCTTCTTATTCTCCTAATGTCATTTAAACCAATGCAAGAAGCTGGGGATGCAAAGCAAACAACAACACTATACAGCATAGGTGAGTGCATAGCTCTTCTCTTAGAATGTTTGTATGAAATGCCCCAGTGATGGGCACAGTCTAAATTAAGTGATTCTGCTCAGAGTTAAACCCTGAACCTTAGTATATAAGAGCAGGCAAGTGCCTTAAACTTCCATACCAATTTCCAGGTCTCCTCTGATTTTATTTATTTATTTATGTATGTATTTATTGTTAATTACTGAGGATTACAATCTGTCAATTCATGCACAGAGTCTCAAACCTCTGGTGCAACAGGTAGTGCACTTGTATTCAGTGCAGAAGGTTGTGGGTTCTTGTCCCACAACAAATAGATTGATTGCTGATACTGATATGAAGGATAAGGGGGAAGGGAGTGCTGCTGTATTCTTGAGTGTGTCCTTCTTTGGATGAGATGCCTACTAACTATGAACTTGTTGTCGGTTTGGCAGCCATTCCCTATTGCAATACTATCAGCACACCAAACTCTTTTTTTTGTTTTGGTTAATGTAATATAGGCAATTTATTCTTCAAGAGCACGGCCCAGACCACAGAATCCTTTATAAATGCATTCTATGAACACCTTCAGGAATGCATGGATCATGCGATCCCAAATAAAACCAAGACCCAATCCTCCAAAGGCAGACGTTCTGTCTGGTGGACCCCAGCCATAAACAAACTATATAATAGAAGGAGGAAGCTAATAAATGATAGAGCAAAATCCCAAAAAGGGAAGGCATCACTGATCAGTATTAGCAAAAAACTACGGGCACTCATAAAATTGTCTAAGGCCAGCTTCGAGAGAAAAATTGCACATGACACTAAGGATAATCACAAGGCTTTCTTTAGTTATGTTAGGAACCTGGGTGGTC
Organism: Protopterus annectens; assembly: GCF_019279795.1. NCBI lineage: Eukaryota > Metazoa > Chordata > Ceratodontiformes > Protopteridae > Protopterus > Protopterus annectens. The sequence continues at coordinate 1,440,963,651 of NC_056743.1, read as the reverse complement.
ATTCCCAGATATGCTCAGAATTAGTCCAAAATGACAAAAAATACACTGAACCCACAGACATTGCCAACATCCTAGCTGACAGGTTCAGCGCAAACTTCTCCCCCCCCCCACCAAAAGGGCAAATATTTATCCCAGCAGAGTGCTGCCCCCCTGACATCTCAGATGCTCAGGTAAGAGCCGCCCTCTCCAAAGCAAAAAACACAGCATCAATGGGACCAGACGGTGTCCCGGGCTGCGTCCTACATGAACTCCAAGAAGAGCTAAACCCAAACATAAAACTACTGTTCAATCTCAGCCTTACTACAGGATATGTGCACAAAGAGTGGCATACAGCAATAGTGGTCCCTCTCCATAAAGGTGGTGCCTCAACGGATCCTGGAAACTATTGCCCCATAAGCCTGACTAGCTTGGTCTGCAAAGCTATGGAAAGGATCATCATGGACCTGATAAATAAAGATATTGGGGACCTACAGACACTGGATCCTACCCAGTTTGGCTTTGTTAAGGGCAGATCCTGCCTCTTAAACCTGGTTGATTTCTTTGAAACAGTCACCGAGGCCATTGACGAGGGGAAGGTTGTCCACACAGCCTACCTGGACCTCGCAAAAGCCTTCGATACAATACCCCACTCGGGCATTATAGATAAGCTCACCAGCTTAAATATAAACCCCTATGTCACTAGATGGATTGCAAACTGGCTCAAGGACAGAACCCACATGGTTAGAATTGCTGGAGCCATGTCAGACTCCAAACCAGTTACAAGTGGTGTCCCACAAGGCTCAGTCCTGGGACCTCTCTTGTTCGGTATATATTTCTCGGCGGTACAGGCCAACACGGAAGGACTGTGGCTGACCAAGTTCGCAGATGACTGCAAACTGGGCGCCATAATTGACTCTCCAGCCGACACAAGCATCCTCCAAAAGGGCCTCATAGAAACAGACAACTGGTGCCAGAGCCATGGCCTCAAGCTAAATGCCAAAAGTGTATAGTCATCCCCTTTGGCAAAAACAAAGTGCCCACAAATGACCACATAGGTGGTAATCCATTAAGTACAGAAGAAGTAATTAGGGACCTGGGGACCCAAGTTGATAGCAATCTCTCATTTGACAACCACATGGCCAAAGTGGTTAGAAAAACATTTTATATAGCCCACCTAATCATGAAGGGATTCACATCTAGATCAGGGGAGGTCATCGTGCCTCTTTACTCATCCCTCATCAGGCCCATAATTGAGTACAATGCCCCGTTTGGGATGTACCTTACCAGACACCTGCAGCAACTGGAAAGACCCCAAAAGTACCTCACCAAGAGGATCAAAGGGCTCAAACAGATGCCATATGCTGCCCGGTTAAAGAAACCCCAGCTCTACTCAGTGGCATACCGGCTGTTCAGAGGCGATCTGTGCCTGACGTATAAAGCCATGTCCAACCCGGAATTAATGGACATGCTGCACCTCAGAAAATCCAAATCCCATCGAGCTTCACGCTCGAGAGACTTGAACCTCAGCACTGAAATAAATAGGACATGCTGGAGGGACAGATTCATAACCCAGAGGCTCCCTTCACTCTGGAATAAAATCCAAGTCCAGGTTAGGCAGAGTCCCTCATTGACTCTCTTCAAGAGGAATCTTGATGAGTGGATGGGAGATCGTAGGTTTACCCTGGGTATCACTTCTGTGTCACTGTTAGACAGAGGCACAGTATACTAACCTCGAAAAAGGGCATAGCAAAATAAATTTAAAATGGGTGGCGAAAGCCAAACACATTCTGGATAGGCTTATAAATGCCCTAGGGCAGATAGCCTAGTATGAACCTATGAACCTATGAACAGGCACTGAATTTGTAGATGAAACAATGAAATGCAAAGTTGTTTGCCAGCAAGCAACCTCTTCATTAGTTACAGATCTCTTTACTATGGAATTATTCAGATGACTTTTACTTCTGCAGAAATTGTGCATATTAACTGATATTATTGGACTGAAATGACAGAAGTTTGAGTGGCCTTTTATGGTTGAAATATTCTGAAATGGGTAGTTTTGTCATTATTGGTTCATACATTTTGTTTCATTGCTTACTGGAAAAATGTTCAAAACTACAAATTTAAAACACACTCTAACAAGTGGTAATGTATTATTCAATGACTATAATTTAATACAATGCATGCATATATGCAAGTCTGTAAAAATAGATGCAAGGGGCATATGGTTTGAAAATAGTCCAGAAGTAATGGCCAGATGCATTTTCTATGAATGTGGGTTTCAGTGCAGGTTCAGTGAATGTGAATTGCAGGCTGTGTGATACTGTACAGAACCCTGCTAATATAAACAGGAAATTTCCTTTTAGTTTTGAGCTGCAGAGTCAAAAAACATTTCTACTTTTCTTAGTGTTTCCTGTACAGCTGACTGCATTATTATCACATGCTCACTTTGTACATGTGACTTTTCTCTGCACTCTAGTGTTTTATCATTTCACACATATATTATATTACAGCTGTCAAGAAGTAAATGACTGTTTACCTTGGGAGGTTCATGATTGTACTTCTAGGCTTGTACGGACAGAAAATCACCTGATTTTGCAACATCCTGTTCTTTCAATTGCTAATGCAGCTGCTTTTCTTTGTCAGAACATAAACTGCATTGTAAAGAAATGTATTATCTAAGGCTGAGCATGGGTCACTATAGTTATAAACTTTTGAAAATACATACTGTTGTTTCAGTCACATGCAGATTTCCTTACTGGAAAAGCTAGCTTTGCAGATCTTTATAACTTCTGTATTTGGACTTTGAGTAAAGAAAGAATCACACTTGACTAACTAACAAGCTCGTTTTTGCAGGAGGCAAGCCCTCTTCTCAACCTCCCACACCACTGCACCTCGATACCTTTCCAGAGGTCACTCAGTTTTAGGGGTAGGAGAATAGCCCCTTGTCTCTGAAGTTCAGAAACTTTAAAGTTAATACTGTGGAAAAAGCTGGTGTTGGTGTGTATCAAACTTTTTGATGTGATGTTAAAGAACTACACACTCCTGGTTCTTGAAAGTCATCCTCAGTAATATCTTTCTTGGTTTTCTAAGACAGTCCACTATGTCAAATCTATTGCAGTTACTAGGCTAGAGCCTCTAGGTCCCCTTAAACTGACATAGTATATGTTAAATATTAGGTATGGCAAATAACGTGTGTACCATATTGTTCAGTACTATATCCGCGGTGGTGGTTCTGCGGTAGCGTTGTCGCCTCACAGTAAGATGCTGTCCAGTTCGATTCTCAGCTAGAGCGTCTTCTGCGTGGAGACATGTGTGAATGGGCGTACCTTCATTGAAGGTTGTGCGTCAGGGCTGGCAACTCGGCATGTAAAAATCAATGCCAATCATTAGCGGACCGGAGTTCCGCTGTGGCGACCCCTAACCGGGAAAAAGCCGAAAGACACATACATACCATATTGTTCAGTACTGGAGAGATAAACACAAAAGATTTTTTTTGTAGGACACTTTTTCAAAGGTAAATATGGGGATGAACCACAAATTATATCACATACCTTGGTTGAGGGCCAGTTGACCGAAGGTACTTGAATAAAACACATCCACAACTTTTTTGTGAAGTATGGGCTGTATGTGATCATATTTATGTATTTTTTGGAGTAAAGTAAATTTGTTTACTAAAATAAAAAAAATGTCTTTGGGTAAACTGTGTTTAATGTACTACAAGGGCACTAAAACCTTTAGTCTCTTCTAGTAATATTCTTAGACATGTAGTTACACCTCTGGTATCAGGTGTCCTTTACTCCATCAGTGGAAGACTGGTAAGGCCAAGGTAAGGGAATGGTTAACTCTATACTGGGACTTACCCCAGGTGTGTGAGAAAACTGAGTATTAACAGTGTAACTACTGAGGAATGACCATTCATTCACTGTAATGTGTGGACCACAAAATAGTAAAGAATAATACAAACAAAAACACAAATTCACGGACTACACCAAGCTGTTTTAATGAAGAGCTAAAAGGCTCCAAAATACTAAGCGCTTTCACCATCAACTGATGGCTTCTTCAGAGTAAAAGGAGCTCATAATCACATTGTTTAAATACAAAATTCCACATGCACATTGACCAATCAACTTCCTTGATTAATTACAATCCCAATAAACATACTGTTGTAACTTTCAAATAAACCATAAAACATGCATTCTAAACTTGCTTTAAACCATGTATTAAAACATCTATGCACTCACTTTGAACACACTCATTGTACACATATTAGTATTGAAACCTTTATTTAAATTATTACTGGCTTTTTCCCAATAAAACAAAGCAAAATGACTTTAAACAACCATAGCCCTTTGCTTCAAAATGGGTTTAATAGAGATATGGTCGTTGAGTCCAGGGTAAGTTGTTGCATCTAAAATCACCTGCCATTTACATTCTTAAGACTCAACTCTGATGTTACGTAGGGAAAACTATACGTAGATTAAGGGAAAGGATAGCAGAACACCAGAGGACTATTAAGAATAAGGATAATCATAATGCATTGTATTCACATTCCAAGAATTGTGTTAACTTTAAAAAGTTTATATTTTTTGTAACTGATAGGGTGATGACAAGTGAAAGAGGGGGTGATGATAACATCAGAGTTGAGTCAGTTGATGGTGAAAGCGTTTAGTATTTTGGAGCCTTTTAGCTCTTCATTAAAACAGCTTGGTGCAGTCTGTGAATCTGTGTTTTTGTTTGTTTTATTTAGTTATTACCCTGTTGGGTTTAGTGTTTTTACAAGTAGTAAAGAATTATGACTGCTACACATCCCACCCTGGTGCAACCACAAACAAATGAAATCCACTACATGACAGATCCTTGGCACCCAGCCACTATGTTATCACATTACTGTATGCACACTTGCTTATATCCCCTTTCTCTACAAGACTTCCTATTGTCTACATTTCTTGATGTTGTCCGTCTGTCCCAGAATTCCCCTACTAAAGAGCAGGTGAAGACTGGTTCATTCAGTATCACAGCTTTACTAACACATCCAGTTATGTGCTGGGTTAACAAAACTCACATGCTACATGACTCGTTTGTCAAATGGTTTTAAAGGCTTGGTAACATCCATGACATACTGATACTATTTTTTCTCTGACCAAATCACCTCATTTCCCACTGCAATATATTAATCAGATTTTCACTTTCATTTGTGTGAATGAATGTAGATATGTGTGCAAGTGCTCTCTCTTACACACACACACACACACACACACACACACACACACACACACACACACACACACACACACACACACACATACACACACACACACTTTGCTACTTGCCTTTGATAATCAAGTGACTAAACCTGTTTCAGCCAGTGACATGAATTATGCATTTAGTGTCATAGAATGTTGACTTATTTAGTAGAAGAAATTCCACAAAACAGCGACTGTGAGAATTAATCTGACATAAAAACCAAAATCCATTTATTAATTATCTTAATCAAAATTCTACAAACTATACTAAGATAGGAATATTAGTTTATGACAAAAATGGATCCAGACCAGGCTGTCCTTCTTTCATAATGCAAATTTAGCTTCTCTTGCTGAAAACAGGAATACCAGTTTCTTGTGTGGTCATCAAACAGATTAATTGCAACATATAATGAAGCAAATTGGATTTAAACATGATAAAAAGAAAAATCAGATGATAGTCCATCTAAACCTGGTACCTTATTTAACTTAAGAGATTTGATACCATTAATTAGCTCAGACAGAGTTATAGAATAACTTAAAACTTCATGTTGCCTTTTTGAGGTTTGAGCAAACCAAAATGTTATAATTAAATAGTCTTATTGAAAATTCTTATTATAGATCTCAGAATAATAGTCATACAATATTTATGATATTTGTTGTTTATCAGTCTGTAAATTCACTATTTAATAATTCAGTTGCAAAAAATGAGTAAAATATTCCTTGTTTATCTAGTTTATCATGGAGCAGAAACAATATTTGCTTTTTTCAAACCCATTAACCCAGTTAGATGAGATTCTAGCACAACTTTTTTATTCTATATTTCCACAGTTTATTATACTTTGCATAATGAAAGTGGTAATTAGGAAAGTAACTTCTAATTATTCATTGACCTATCGTGGTTTATACTTAAGTATTTTGCTAGAAAATTATACCTTTTAGAATATCCAAACATAATATTTGAAGTGCAACCTATAATGCAAAACAATGACACTCAGTGATTACAATTATCTAGCCAAAATGGTTTATTTTTGTTCCTTAGATATTTCCTGAGCTTGTCATTATTAGCCAAACAGCAGTGTATAATATTAGGTTGGGTAAGTTTGAACAAAGGGAAACAGTTTGATGATGAGAACATGAAAATATATGATCTACACTCTCACTGGGTAGTAAATGTACATCTAAAGAGACCACAAACAAATCTATTTCTTTTTATATGCCTTGTGCCTCTCCACTCACCAATCATCAGTGTTCCTCCTATGAGCTGTATGTATTCTACCTATTAACTACCTATATGTAACAATGCAGCCAGTGACCTAGGTGATAGCATACAAGAGGAAGACATAATCCATGACAGGCATGATGGTTGCTATAAACAGGAGGCTGGTATGGAAGACATTTACAATAAAAGGAATTTTTGTCTGCCATCTGCCTTCTTTTTATTTGTCTGAGTGAGAACAAATTGCCTTGCCCAGGCTACTTATATACCATCAGCCTTCCCTGCAACCAGTTGCCCACCTACACATACCTCTCAACTGTCCAAATTTTCTCCTCATATTTTTGGCCTGTTTCTCATAAAATTGTGCTTTTCTGGCAAATCACTGGCATATCATTGAGGACTGAAGTCAGAAAATAATGGAAGACATTTGAGTTTCAAACTTCATATCCTTCAGTAAATTCATGCTAATACAAAACCTGTTAGTCTATCAACTTTCTAAGTTTGTAAGAACAATATTTTAAAAAGTATCCCTATTTTGGGGCCTTTGTCACCCCATTATTTGTGGCTTTGTCCAGATTTGTTGCTCTAAAAGGTTGAGAGGTATATACCTAGTGATTCGCCAGTTACATGCCACAAAAGGAGGGTAAACAAGAGGGGTCTGATGTCGCCTATGAACCTTCCACTGCAGGCTCAAGGTCCACCAAATGGCTTGCAGCTTACTCCATTGCTACTAGTTCTCCCACCAGTTCATTGTCCCACAAGGAACTCCTTAATAATATGGATGTTTATAATGTAAGCAATAAACCCTCCCATATGTGGCTGAGATGAGTACCCACAAAACTATAGGTTTACTATGCCTTCTTCAAGTACATGCTGCTACATATCCTCTGCAAAGATGAACATCATGGCCTGGCAGCAAAAACTCACCTCCCCATTCCTGGCTGTTTTGATATTGTTCAATCTTCTGCAAACATGGTGATTATCAGCTGACCAGATCCCCCTCTACCTCCTCCTAGGATTCTCATTCCCACCCCCCTGCACTGCTCTTACATCACTACTTGAACTCAGACTGCCTGGGCTGCAGTTAGGGCTTAATCCCTCTGCATCACTGGCCCAGGCTGAAATAATTCTATTCTTTATACAAGAGCATGTTTAAATGAAATAATTGATAATTCTCTCTTTGGATTGCTGTTCACCCTCTATGAATCAACTCAAATTCCATTAATGCAAACTGATATAATAACAATCCATTCTTTCTCTGATATGAAAAAAATACTAAAGAGCAGGTGAAGACTGGTTCATTCAGTATCACAGCTTTACTAACACATCCAGTTATGTGCTGGGTTAACAAAACTCACATGCTACATGACTCGTTTGTCAAATGGTTTTAAAGGCTTGGTAACATCCATGACATACTGATACTATTTTTTCTCTGACCAAATCACCTCATTTCCCACTGCAATATATTAATCAGATTTTCACTTTCATTTGTGTGAATGAATGTAGATATGTGTGCAAGTGCTCTCTCTTACACACACACACACACACACACACACACACACACACACACACACACACACACACATACACACACACACACTTTGCTACTTGCCTTTGATAATCAAGTGACTAAACCTGTTTCAGCCAGTGACATGAATTATGCATTTAGTGTCATAGAATGTTGACTTATTTAGTAGAAGAAATTCCACAAAACAGCGACTGTGAGAATTAATCTGACATAAAAACCAAAATCCATTTATTAATTATCTTAATCAAAATTCTACAAACTATACTAAGATAGGAATATTAGTTTATGACAAAAATGGATCCAGACCAGGCTGTCCTTCTTTCATAATGCAAATTTAGCTTCTCTTGCTGAAAACAGGAATACCAGTTTCTTGTGTGGTCATCAAACAGATTAATTGCAACATATAATGAAGCAAATTGGATTTAAACATGATAAAAAGAAAAATCAGATGATAGTCCATCTAAACCTGGTACCTTATTTAACTTAAGAGATTTGATACCATTAATTAGCTCAGACAGAGTTATAGAATAACTTAAAACTTCATGTTGCCTTTTGAGGTTTGAGCAAACCAAAATGTTATAATTAAATAGTCTTATTGAAAATTCTTATTATAGATCTCAGAATAATAGTCATACAATATTTATGATATTTGTTGTTTATCAGTCTGTAAATTCACTATTTAATAATTCAGTTGCAAAAAATGAGTAAAATATTCCTTGTTTATCTAGTTTATCATGGAGCAGAAACAATATTTGCTTTTTCAAACCCATTAACCCAGTTAGATGAGATTCTAGCACAACTTTTTTATTCTATATTTCCACAGTTTATTATACTTTGCATAATGAAAGTGGTAATTAGGAAAGTAACTTCTAATTATTCATTGACCTATCGTGGTTTATACTTAAGTATTTTGCTAGAAAATTATACCTTTTAGAATATCCAAACATAATATTTGAAGTGCAACCTATAATGCAAAACAATGACACTCAGTGATTACAATTATCTAGCCAAAATGGTTTATTTTTGTTCCTTAGATATTTCCTGAGCTTGTCATTATTAGCCAAACAGCAGTGTATAATATTAGGTTGAGTAAGTTTGAACAAAGGGAAACAGTTTGATGATGAGAACATGAAAATATATGATCTACACTCTCACTGGGTAGTAAATGTACATCTAAAGAGACCACAAACAAATCTATTCCTTTTTATATGCCTTGTGCCTCTCCACTCACCAATCATCAGTGTTCCTCCTATGAGCTGTATGTATTCTACCTATTAACTACCTATATGTAACAATGCAGCCAGTGACCTAGGTGATAGCATACAAGAGGAAGACATAATCCATGACAGGCATGATGGTTGCTATAAACAGGAGGCTGGTATGGAAGACATTTACAATAAAAGGAATTTTTGTCTGCCATCTGCCTTCTTTTTATTTTTCTGAGTGAGAACAAATTGCCTTGCCCAGGCTACTTATATACCATCAGCCTTCCCTGCAACCAGTTGCCCACCTACACATACCTCTCAACTGTCCAAATTTTCTCCTCATATTTTTGGCCTGTTTCTCATAAAATTGTGCTTTTCTGGCAAATCACTGGCATATCATTGAGGACTGAAGTCAGAAAATAATGGAAGACATTTGAGTTTCAAACTTCATATCCTTCAGTAAATTCATGCTAATACAAAACCTGTTAGTCTATCAACTTTCTAAGTTTGTAAGAACAATATTTAAAAAGTATCCCTATTTTGGGGCCTTTGTCACCCCATTATTTGTGGCTTTGTCCAGATTTGTTGCTCTAAAAGGTTGAGAGGTATATACCTAGTGATTCGCCAGTTACATGCCACAAAAGGAGGGTAAACAAGAGGGGTCTGATGTCGCCTATGAACCTTCCACTGCAGGCTCAAGGTCCACCAAATGGCTTGCAGCTTACTCCATTGCTACTAGTTCTCCCACCAGTTCATTGTCCCACAAGGAACTCCTTAATAATATGGATGTTTATAATGTAAGCAATAAACCCTCCCATATGTGGCTGAGATGAGTACCCACAAAACTATAGGTTTACTATGCCTTCTTCAAGTACATGCGTACTGCTACATATCCTCTGCAAAGATGAACATCATGGCCTGGCAGCAAAAACTCACCTCCCCATTCCTGGCTGTTTTGATATTGTTCAATCTTCTGCAAACATGGTGATTATCAGCTGACCAGATCCCCCTCTACCTCCTCCTAGGATTCTCATTCCCACCCCCCTGCACTGCTCTTACATCACTACTTGAACTCAGACTGCCTGGGCTGCAGTTAGGGCTTAATCCCTCTGCATCACTGGCCCAGGCTGAAATAATTCTATTCTTTATACAAGAGCATGTTTAAATGAAATAATTGATAATTCTCTCTTTGGATTGCTGTTCACCCTCTATGAATCAACTCAAATTCCATTAATGCAAACTGATATAATAACAATCCATTCTTTCTCTGATATGAAAAAAATCAAGTCTTCAGATCTGTCTAAAGAGTAAATAGTAGCATCCCTGTCCCAAGCACTAATTACCTTAGATGGTATGCACTGATGTAAAAACTGTAAAACTTACAAATAACTTTCTCAAAGGAAAAACGTTTTGAGAAGGGGACAAAAATAAATCCCATGATTACATATGCACAGCATAACTTAAACAAAAACATAACTATTCTACTTAAACTGCTCTTATAAGCACTATAAACTGAGACACAAAATGTATTTTTAATACTTATTATAACTCCTGCTGCCCCACTTGTATCACTATTAACATAAACTTTTTTAATCCATTTTTTTTTTGTTTATTTATTGCATTTGTTTACTGGGAAAGTCTGCCTGGGCATGAAACCTGTTTTCAGTGAATGCCTGTGTAGAAAAGCCCCAGAGAGCAACAGAGAATACATAGGTTACAGAGTACAATTAGTATAAAATATAGACACTGACAGAACATAAGAAATAATACAATTCAGCAAAAGAATACAACTTGCAATAAGTAGCGTAAAGACTGCAGAATTCAGTGCAAGAGACAAGATGCATAGTATTGTACTCTAAATTAAGATTAACAATTTTAGCTTGGGGTAACACGAAAGTAGAGCAAATTATGTTTAAGACATTCTTTCAGTGTGAATTTAAATGTATTTAAGAATTCAATATGGCTCAGGGAAACTGGCATAGAGGTACCATTTCCTGAGACAGAGTTAGAATGCAAAATGCCTCATAGCCTCGTAGAGAGTTATTGGATTTAGTTATGGTAAGGAGCAATTTCTGTTTCGGGAGTAGGGGTAAATAGGACATCCTAAATCTAGGCATTGTTCTGGTTTATGCAGAATTTGTCCAAAAATAAGTGCATATGAGACCTTGAGCCAGTTTAGCTTTTTCAGAGCCAAGCAGTGATTTGATATATCTATTCTCTTCTTAATATGAACAGCATATTCATCATTTAAATGTTTCCCCAATCTAGCAAATCTTTTTCTTCATTGTCTTTAAGTAAACAAAGGGGGGAATTCAATAAAGTCTAGACAGATTAATTTTCCATGTAGGCATAGTGGCACAGAGCTTACACAGAAGTAAGCAGCCTTGTGATCCAGTAAACAGAGCTGAGGGGTGTGCACGAGCATGCCAACACGGAAGTGTCCATGGCATGCAAATCACCTCATACACAGGTGAAATGCATGCAAATGAGGGTGTAGAACAACCCGAAAAGCGAATAGGCAGTCGTGCAGATGTTGTGGTGGTGTCAGAAGTGTACACGGAAAATTTCTGTGTGCATGAAATTAAAAAGTGAACAGTGTAAAAGGCCTGTTAGAAGGTCAGAAATAGCAAAGCAAACACAGATATGTGCAAAACTATGCCCTGTGTGTCCAAAATGTAATGAAAAAATATTTAAAATAATTTTTTTGATACCCATATTATGTTTGTTTGGAATGCAGCAGTGAGCAAATATGCTGTTATGCAAAAAAAATATTCAAAAGTGTAAAAAGGTTAAAAAATAAAATATGTGACAATAATGCATTATAGGGCCTTGCATGGGGTATGCACAATGGTAGGTGACTATAGTTGCTAAGGAGTCAGGTCCTGGAATAGTGTAGTATTCAGGTTGTGTACGTGGATCTCCATGCAAATGAGCTGGAATTACTGAATAGAAAAAATGGGTATCTATGCCCGCAGATGAAACCCGTGTAGCCCCAAAATCATGTTGGTGTCCACAGAAGAAGTAGCTGACATCAAAAGGGGGTGTGTCTCTATCTCTTTAAGCACACTGGAGCTCAGGGGTGCCTGTTTGTGCACAATGCCACTGAACTGAGTGGTGTGTGTGTGTGTGTGTGTGTGTGTGTGTGTGTGTGTGTGTGTGTGTGTGTGTGTGTGTGTGTGTGTGTGTGTGTGTGTGTGTGTGTGAGAGTGTGTCCACTGCTGCTAAGCTTTGTTTAGCCTTGGGGCATGTGTTTAAGCTGGTGTGAGATATGCTGAGCATGCCCGTTCATGGGGGTGTGTCTATTGATTGCTGAGCATTGTTTATACCTGCAGAGCAGGTTTGCAGGCCTTGCCACAGTGCTTAGCAAGGAAGGCTGTCAAAAAAAAAGAAAAAAAAAAAAAAAAAAGAAATTGGATGAGAAAGCCAATCACACATAAATTACAGATGACCCTTGTCCTACCTAAACTGGGCCATTCCAACCCCTCAATGATGTACTTGGCAGGTAGAATGCATCATAGTTAGCCAACCACACAGGCTGGATCTGCAGTAAACTGCAAAGAATGCATACACCCTACAATCTGATTTTTCCCTCTATACTCTGCACCATTAGAGTACAGACTTGGGAATTTTAACTGACAAAATGCTAGGGTTTGCTGCAGTTTTGCTACATCTGTATGTGCTAGATGCTGAGGTCAATGTTGATGCTGCTGCTGACAATAGGCCCAGACTGAGAAGGAGAAGAGTGTTCAGGCCCAGGGTAACCTTTCAGGAGCTACATGATCTGGAGATACAGGGTGGACAGGGACATACTACAAGAATTCACCAAGCTCTGCCACCCTCAACTCAGACCCAGAGCCAACAGAGGGGAACCCATCCCAGTGGAAACAAAGGTATGTGTATCCCTTAGGATACTAGCTACAGGTACTTTTCAAAGACCAAGTGGGGACATGATGGGGTCTCACAGGTATCAGCATCCAGGGTACTCCACCAGTTCCCAGATGTCATGCAAGCACATGCCAATGAGCACATTTATTTACCCCACACTCTTGAGGAGAGGGCCAGCAGTAATGCATCTCTTCTACCATGTAGCACACCTTAATGAGGCACTGGATGCCATAGACTGCACTCATGTCCACATCAAAGCACTGCCCCCGGTGAAGAGGGTAGAGTCTATGTCAACCACAAGGGGTATCACTCCATCAACTGCCAGGTCATGTGCAATACTCAGGACATTATCATGAATGTGTGTGCTGCCAACCCTGGCAGTTATTACAACTCCCATATATGGCATGCATCACAGCTGTATCAGATGTTTGTCGGGGGACATCCCATATGACCATCTACTGGGGGATGCTGGCTAAGCACTGGAACCATGGATGATGACACCCATCAGAAATGCACACACACTAACCAAAGAATACCATAATGAGGCACACGCACAAACTTGGAACATTACAGAGCATGTGTTTGGGCTGCTCAAGTCACAGTTCCAGTGCCTCAGTATATTTGGTGGAGCCCTTCAGTACTTTCCAGCCACATGTGCATGGATGATCACAGTTTGTGCCATGCTGCATAATATGATCCTGCAGAAACAGTTGCAGCAGGATCATCACAGGGAAGGGACAGACAACGCCCCCACCAGTGCCTATGTCCCCACAACCACACCCACAGGGGGACTCTGAGGAGGAACCCCTTGAGGCTGTCCCTGTAGGCAGACATAGGCTTGCCCAGTATGCCCTGGCCTTGGCCAAGAGGTAATGCATAGCACATGCATTGACAAACTTGGGTTCTAGGGACTGACACCTTACTCCGACTTACATACATAGTAAAAAGGATGCCAGCCACACCACACAACCTGTACCTAACCATGTATTGGCTATGTACTGTATGCATCAGACAGAGTCAGCCCTGAAACATAGGTGTCTCAACCATTGCATTCAGAAGGTAAGTCAATCTACTATACAATAAATGTATGGGGTACTAGACTATGGTAGCATATGTATGGACCTGTTGCATGTATGCAAGGGAGTAGAGTGGGCTACTGGGCAACTTGCAGAGATCTAACTGCCACTTGGGACAACAGGTACTCTGTCCAATACTGAGTGCCCCATAACATTATTTAGGTACATGGCTGGAAACCCCACTGCATTATGCAAGGGAAATGCCACACAGTGGGGTCATAGGACAGACACTTGACTGTCAATGCCAGAGTCTCCTAACCCCAACAAATATGTGTTCCCATACAACTCCAGTAACAGAGTATGTTTGCAAGGATGTAAAGGCCATCACATAAATGTCTCAGTAGTTACAACACTTCAGTGCCTGCATTTTACAGTACAGTACCAGACAACCACAACTGTATGAGGAACAGAGCTGACATATGGGGCAATAGGCCAGACATTCTGCAAAATCATGTACAGAGAGAGGTATGCAAACTGTCACCCTGTATGTGGTGTTTCAGCATGTATACCAGCATATCAAACCTCTCAACCTCTTATAGCAACAAATCTGACCAAAGCCATGAATATAAGTGGGATAAAGGCCCACAAATAGAAGCAAGTGCCAAATATTGCACTTACAAACATAAAGAATTGATAGATTAACAGGTCTTGCATTACCATGAATCTCCTGAAGTGTCTCTTGTCTGAAACTCAAATGTCTGTCATTATTTCCTAACATCACTCTTTAATGATTTGCCACTAATATGCCAGAAAACTACAGTATTATGTAACACGGACCAAAGATATGAGGCAAATATCTGGATATTCTGTGCAAATCTGTACAGTTGATAGGTATGAGTCACATATTACATTCAGCAAACAGCTGGGGAATGCCTTAGACAAAATATCAGGGAGGTGCTGGAGTGTGGAAACAAGTGCAGTAGCCAATGGTTTGCAGTGCATAAAACCCCAGACTGGAGTACAGGTATGCCTGGAGTCACCTTGTAAATACTGACAGTCACTTTGGGCATGCTCTTACACTTAGCTAACTTGAGCCCATGTCTCCTTCCTCTTCCTCCCAAAGAACAGCTATGTGGAAATATGGCTGTGCATACAGACAGCTATGTATGTCTCCCCCTATCCCTCTCACACATGATTACCCTATTATATATATATATATATATATATATATATATATATATATATATATATATATATATATATATATATATATAAAATGTGTGGACTAATATAGACTCTCCACACATATCTACATAACACATTTACATAACGTACACACACACCAAGAGTTAAGATGACATTCCTGTTTACACACACACACACACACATATATATATATATATATATATATATATATATATATACATATATATATATATATATATATATGTGTGTGTGTGTCTGTGTGTGGGGGGGTGGGGGATATAGGAATGTCCACACCTACACACAGAATGCTGTGCTGGGGTTATCTGCACCTACACATCACAACAGTTGTCTGATGGTAACAGACCAAGGCTGCAAAAGGACAGACTCCACACATCCACAGAACCCTGTGCCTGTGGAATGTCACCCTGTAGACAGACAATGATGGGCAGGTGGTGTAATATGCACTGGTTGTAATGCAGGCCTTGGATAGGCCATATTATCCATAGACAATTGTCCACATACCAAACTGTAACCAGACAGATATGGCCATACTGGGAACTGTACACACATAGCAGGGGTATTAACAGGTATCCCACTCCATGACACTAGAGGCAATAACAGCAGCATGCTGGAGCACTCTGCAGGCCACACATGCTGTGTAATACAAGGACACTTTGCGTAGGTCACAAGTACTGTGGCTGCATCCACAAATACAACAGCCATAACCTGTGCCACATGCAATAAGTACTGTGAGCTATAATGTGTACAAATAGATAGGTAGGGGTTCTAATCTCACACCAGGTCACTCTGTGTGTTTACAAATATATCCCATGTAGCAGTAATGACGTATCCATCTGGCCTATGTCTGTGCAATGGTGATCCATTTTCTGGCCCTGTGACTAGCTGCTTTCCCCAACAGTAATGTCAATCTTTGATGACTTGCTAGTACTTTGCCAGAAAAATACAATGTTCTGGAACTGGGCCAAAAATAGGGGACAAAACTCTGGACATTCTGCAACAATCTGTACAGTTGACAAGTATGCCTGCTATCCCAGACCTAGTGGGCTAATGCACAATGCTGTAGTTGACAAGGACCTGGGTTTGAGACGTGGAAGGGGTGATTATTTTGCTGATCTGCCTAACACTGTGAGAAATACATAAGACCATTAAGGCACTTTTAAGCACTGTTAATCAGGTCTGTGTGGGTTTGTGTGCTGCGCCACTTAGCTCCACACAAACCCATGCCAAAAATTAATAAAGAAAGAAAAAGGGGGTGATAGGACAGTTATGAAATGGGGACAAGCAGGGGGAAAACATACTGAAAGGCAGGTAGGATTGTGCAGGAAGGGTGTAGAAAAGGACCATAGCTTTCCATTTCTTGTACAACAACAGCTGTGCAGGTTTCACAGAATTTGTACATGAATTTGGAGCCTCACACCCCATACAGAGGGGTGAGGATAACATAAATGTGTTAATTAATTGCATAACTGGTTTTGTCCAGTGGACACGTGTGAAATGGAGAGCTAAGTATGGGGCGATATTTTTGTGGGACTGGTGCCCACTTTTTTTTTTTTTTTTTTTTTTACGGAGAGAGTGGAATGTTAGGGGAGGGATGTAGATACATGTGGGGAGGGAAGTTGGGTAGGAGGAGTTGTATTTGCAGACAGACAAGACAGCTGACAGAGGTGGTGTGTGACACATGAGGGGGTGAACATCTTGGATGGGGAGGGTATTGTGGAATTTGAGATGCATGTGCCTCTAGATGGCAGCAGTGTGACTGAGATCCTAGCCCATGTGTTGTTGGCATTCTCCTTCACTGCTCCAAAGGTGGCTGTGCTGGAGGCTGGGAGATGGGGCCACCAGGCCCCACCAGGTTGTCCAGTCTGCCCAAAATCCAATGCAGGCACTCTTCATAGCTCCTATGAACAATCCTGTGCACCATGGTCAATAGCTGCTCCTGGATAACAACCCCCCTCTGCCCTTGCTGCTATGGGAATGGGCCCCATCCCCTAAGGTGGTTCCACCCGAAGATGGTGTAGGGACAGTGGAAGGGGCACCACAGGCTTGGGTCCCAGAGGTGCTGGTGCCACCGCTGGCTGAGGTAGAGTGGGCAGATCAGCAGGAACTGGCCTACCCTGATGTGCTGTGGTTATGTAGGTAAATCAATACAGATAGGTGAGTTATGAACAAAACCATTGTTAGTAATAACAGCATGCCAGAACATTGGAAATAACCCCATTACAGTTCAATGAATATTATGTGTAACACAGCAATAAATAACAGAGCAGTCAGTATATTAACAGCATGCCAGTAACAGTTATGTCATAAGACCAACAGAATAGGTAATTCAACAAGATATGTTAATATGCAACCATAGTAATATATAACGTTACTAAAACACACGCCCCAAAATAAATTTTATGGAACAACATATGTTAATAGTAAACCATAACCAATATATAACAATAATAAATTTATGATGATAAGGAGTGGGGAGAGAGACAGAAATACAGTCCATTAATACCATCATAGGCTATATAGCTGACAACAGTAATGCTATCTACTCTACAGGTCTGTCCTTTCTTTATGCGTAAATGTCCCCTATAGCTGCTGTGGCACATACATACCTCTCAAGCTATCTGCTTGGAACACTATGGGCCAAGCAGTAACACCCACAGATGCACAACTACAAAGAATACTTGCACATCAGGTAGACCTATGTAACTACCATGGTGTACTGTGGACTAACGTACTGTTACTTTGCTATTGACATATAACCATGTCGATGATACATCTGTGACAGAGGGATTACGTGACAGTAATTACATTCCATGACAGTGTGACACTTGATAGACATGCATGGGTACAGTAAAGAGAGTACACAATTGTCGTGCCTTGATTGGCAGACACAGAGATAGAAACCAATAGCAATGACTGCAGGGGCATGTGCATAACATGTATTAATTGACTGCAGCAAACTTTACAAGACACACCAGGCATACGACCATACTAAGATTACACATTTTATTTATTTTTTTTATTTTATAATATTTTACTATTATTTCATGTATTTCCTTTATTTATGCATTAATATCACATTGATAGTAATGATTTCAACAGTCTGTGACATCTGAACAAACAATTATTTAGACAATAATATGAGCTATATCACCCATTTACATGCAGTTCCTGTGGGGAGAATGAAATTTGTATTCAATATGTGACTGATACTGTAATATTTCTGTAAGGCATGGGAATAGAACCTAATAGCAGTCCCTGCAGGGGACATGTGCATCACATGTATTAATTGACTGCAGCAACCTTTCCAAGATACACCAGGCATACAGCCATACCAACAGTACACATTTTATTTATTTTATGTTAATATATTTTATTATTATTGCACATATTTCCTTTATTTTATGCATTAATAGCACATTCATGGTAATGATTTTAATAGTCTGTGAAATCTGAATAAACAATTATTTGCACATAATATAGGCTACCTCACCCATATACCAGTAATCCCTGTGGAGAGAATATCTGTCATCATAACATATCTGATTCAGTAATATTGATTAGTCCATAGCACTGGATTAGAACTCTGGTCTGTGTGTGGAAAAATGTACTTCATACACAGCATTTAATAAACCGAGGTACTGATTATTGGCTGAAATCTGATTGACTGATATTTACCTAGAGGTTACCTGGAAACAAAATATGACCTGGTAGTAGTAGTAGTACTACAGAGTTATAGTACACTTCAGTGACAGTTGAACACACATGCATGTAATGCATTCATGACAGAAATACTAAGTAACCTCTACATTACTAAATAAAATTGAGGTGTACACAATATATTGTTACTGGGTTGAAATATCAGCTCTAATAACACAAGTATTGCACAACGGTTTATTACAGCTACCGTCATGCATTTACTGGAATAGTTTCGAGTTTTTCATGCATAACAGTTGGTACAATGCAGCTGTAATTCCACAGTTATACAAATGTTTTGTACATAAATGGGCCATGCTCTACTCTTTTTGTGTCTTATTTGACTATAGATAGCATAATACAGCTGTACTCACCACACTCATGGTGCAACCTGGCCAGGTGCCCTGTGTGCTCCTCGATTTTGCGAGCTCTCACCTCTGTAGCTGTTGGGAGAGAAGCACACTATTATACACACCAGTTTAGCAGATTCAAGATTAAATATTGGTGAAACATAGGTAAACATACTTACACACATGTGGAACACTGCCCTCTCAGAATTCTTGGACCCAAGCATCCAAGACAGTCCCCTTCCTTCTTTTCAGGTAGATATGGTGGTGATGATACTGCTCACTTGTGCGAGGGATGCCAGTTGCACTGGTGAGGTCCCTTGCCAGCCAATTCCAGGCCTCTGCTTTGTACTCCAAGCCCCGGTAACCTCCTTGCATGAGCCGGTCTTCATGGTTTTTCACTAGGAGTCCAATCATGACCTTGGACTACTCAATGTTCCACCTCTGTGCTTGAAAGTGTGAACCCTCTCCAACACCAGAAATTATATTCTTCATAGACAAAACTCCAATGGATTATTGTGTATTCCTGCCTATTGGGCTTAATATAGCCCTTTTTCCCACCATTACGCACCATTGGGCAATATTTAAAAATGTGGCATGTCGCTTAACAGTGTGCAAACCAACTCAGCTCAACTGAGCAGTGCTTAAACTGGCAATGCTTAGCAATGCTTAGCAGTGTGCAAACAAGCTAAGCAGAGCCAAGTGGTGCCAAACACTATCAAGCAGTGCTTAAACGGAGATTGTTTAAGCAGTGCTTATCATGGCTTAACAAGACTTAGCAGAGCATAGCTGAGCACATCAGATCATGATTTGAAAATAATTGGCATAATTTATATTGTGAAAACAATTGCTTAATTTCCCTTCCATGTATTCAACCTCTGCACCAACTGCACAGGAGGCTGTAACTCTAGCCACTTGGCTACATAGATAGGTGGAATGTTGCTATATTTTACATATACCTCGGAGCTAACTTTAAGCACTTCTAAGCACCATGTCGCACTGCACAAACCCACTAAGGTATGCTTAAACTTGACCTTTGAATAAAAAATTAAATGCATCTGTTTTCTATTTTTAGATGTCTGACACATGTCAAGTGCTGTGTGCTGTGCTGCGCAAACTTTAAAAAAGAAATTAAATACATTACTATCATGCACTTGGACAGTGCAGGAGATGTGTTACTCATCTGCAGACACAGTTAGTCACACACTGCCTACACTGATTCAGTAACCCTCTTCCATGGCTCTCCCTCAGCAACGTGCCATCATTAATATGCATGGCGTGTTATTAAGGGGGAACCGCATACATAGGTTCATAGGTTCATAGGTAGGTACTAGGCTATCTGCCCAAGGGCATTTATAAGCCTAGCCAGAATGTGTTGGCTTTCACCTCCCTTTTAGATTAGTTTCCTGAGCCTCTGTCCAGCAGGGCCATTGAAGTGATCCCAGGGGTAAATTTATGATTTCCCATCCACTCGTCAAGATTTCTCTTGAAGAGAGTCAGTGAGGGGCTTTGCCTAACATAGATTGGGATTCTATTCCAGAGCAAGGGAAGTCTCTGGGACAGGAATCTATCCCTCCAGCATGTCCTATTTATTGTTGTGCTGAGGTTTAAATCCCTAGAGCGTGTGGCTCTAAGAGGTTTGGTTTTCTTGAGGTGGAGCATGTCCATTAATTCTGGGTTAGACATGGCATTGTATGTCAGGCAGAGATCACCTCTGAGTAGGCGGTAAGCAACCAAGAAGAGCTGGAGTTTCTTTAGTCGAGCTGCATAGGGCATCTGTTTGAGGCCCACGATCCTCTTGGTGAGGTACTTCTGTAGTCTTTCCAACTGTTGCAGGTGTCGAGTAAGGTACATCCCAAATGGGGCATTGTACTGTATTATGGGCCTGATAAGCGATGAGTAGAGGGGCACAATGACCTCTCTTGATCTAGATGTGAACCCTTTCATGATTAGATGGGCTATATAGAAGGATTTTCTAACCACTTTGGCAATGTGATTATCAAAGGAGAGGTTGCTATCTACTTGGGTCCCCAGATCCCTAATTACATCTTCCGTACTTAGTGGATTACCACCTATGTGGTAGTTCTTGGGCACTTTGTTTTTCCCAAAGCGGATGACTATGCACTTTTTGGCATTTAGCTTGAGGCCATGGCTCTGACACCAGGTATTCATCTCCGTGAGACCCTTCTGGAGGATGCCTGTGTCAGCCGGAGAGTCGATTATGGCCCCCAGTTTGCAATCATCTGCAAACTTGGTCAGCCATAGTCCTCCTGTGCTTGCCTGTACCTCAGAGAAGTATATACCGAACAGGAGGGGTCCCAGGACTGAGCCCTGTGGGATGCCACTTGTAACTGGTTTAGAGTCGGACATGGCACCCGCAACTCTGACCATTTGAGTTCTATCCATGAGCCAGTTGGCAACCCATCTTGTGACACAGGGGTTAATGTTCAAGCTAGTAAGCTTATCTATAATGCCAGAGTGGGGAATGGTGTTGAAGGCCTTTGCAAGGTCCAGGTAGGCTGTGTGAACTACCTTTCCCCTCATATATGGCCTTGGTAACTGTTTCAAAGAAGTCAACAAGGTTTAGGAGGCATGATCTGCCTTTAACAAAGCCAAATTGGGTAGGGTCCTGTGTCTGGAGGTTCCCAATGTCTCTGTTAATGAGTTCCATGATGATGTGCTCCATAGCTTTGCAGACCAGGCAAGTCAGGCTTATAGGGTGATAGTTCCCAGGATCCGTTGTGGCACCACCTTTGTGGAGTGGAATAATTGTTGCTGTATGCCATTCTTTGGGTACATAGCCTGTGGTAAGGCTGAGTTTGAACAGTGAATTTAGGTGAGGGTTTAATTCATTTTGGAGCTCGTGTAAGACGCAGCCTGGGATACCATCCGGTCCCATTGATGCTGTGTTTTTGGCTTTGGAAAGGGCTGTTTTCACCTGTGTGTCTGTGATGTATGGGGCTCTACATTCTTCTGGGATGGACACGGGCCTTTTTTGGGGCGAGGAGGGGTAAAGTTTGCACTGAACCTGTCAGCCAGGATGTTGGCAATGTCAGTTGGTTCAGTGTATTTTTTGCCATTTTGCACTAGCTCAGAGCAGATCTGAGAGTTGCTACCTAGATTTTTGACATAGCTAAAGAAGGCTTTGTGATTATCTTTAGAGTCTTTGGCAATTTTTCTTTCGAAGCTGGCCTTGAATGATTTTATGAGGAATCGTATTTTCTTGCTAAAACTGATCAGGGATGCTCTATCATGTAATAATTTCCTCCTTCTGTTGTAAAGCGTATTTATGGCCGAGGTCCACCAGACTGGTTTCCTCTTTTTGGAGGAGTGAGTCTTGGTTTTACTTGGGATGGCTCGATCCATGCATTCCTGTAGGTGCTCATAGAATGCATTTGTAAAGGATTCTATGGTTTGGGCAGCATTATCCTTTAGCAAGGAGGCTTTGAAACTTTCCACCTCAGTCTTGAGAAGTTTGCTTTTGAAAAGTTTTTCACAGTGGTTTCCTTGACTGGGGGTGGGTCGGGATGTGGATGTCCAGTGTGATTAGTTTATGGTCTGATCTTACCAGTGACGGGTTTACCTCTGGTGTGGAACATTGATCCCCCATGTTGATGATGATCAAGTCCAATATGTTGTCACCTCTTGTGGGAGTGGTGACCAGTTGTTCCAGGGCATTTGAGTTTATAAACTCTAGGAAGTGTTGGGCAAAGGAGTTAGTACTTGAGCAATTTTCCCAGTCAATGTTTGGGTAGTTGAAATCACCAAATATCATGGTGTTTGGTAGGACCTTCATATTTTCCAGTGTTCTCAGGAATGCTGAGTGGGGGTCCTGAGACAAGGTGGGTGATCTGTAGCTTGCTACAACCTGAAAAGCAGCTTTGCCCACTGTTAGTTGCACTTGGATGGTCTCCGAGGCCTCGTGCTGTGCCACTAACCTGGAGGTGTGGGTATCCTTGATGAAAATGGATACACCCCCGCCTTTTGTATTTCGGTCCGGGTTCTGGGGCCGAAAGGTATGGTATGAGTTATAGCCTGGTAGTGCTGGGGTGCTCTCTGGAGCCTTGAACCAGGTTCCTGTTACTGCACAGATATCAATTCTCTCCATACTGAGGAGTGCCTCGAATGCGTGCATTATGAGGTTTAGACTTCTGGCATTGAGTAGCATTACCCTCAGTTTTTGTTTTTTTGTGTTGTTTATGGAGGTGGGTTTGTCTTTTGAGCCTTGCCTAAAAAAGGCACTATGGGGGTGGCAAGAGCCTTGGCCAGTATTCAAAAGCCTAAGGACGACAGGTGCAAGCCGTCTCTGGCGAAGCAACGTGGCTTGTCGAGCATGTCATCCCAGGCTGACAGACACTGGATCCCCATGGACATGGTTACTTCCATGTAGGCTCTAAACTGTGCCTACATGGACTTTATTAAATCTGGGGGAAAGACTTTTTTTCTGTTAAGAAAAAACATGCATACTGTTAATATCAACAGTAAACATAGAATATGCATATCCAATAATAAGATTCAAAGTTAATAGCTGTTATATGCATATAAGATCTACATATTTCAGCAACAAGTACTTATAACTCATATACTCTGGATGAGAAAATATGAACCTTAACCTTGGATGAGTGCCTACTGAATGAATCATTTTAAAATAGATATAACTTTGAGTACCCAAGAAACAAAATAAATATAAAAATATAAGAAAGAGTCAGAAATGAGAAAAAAAAAGGTAAAAAGGTATGTCTGTCTTAGAAAACTCTCAGGATTTTATGACTGTTTTAGCAGTTCAGTCTAATTTAAATCCTAATATAGTCAGTTCTTCATATGCATCCTTGGAAAGCATGCAGAACAAAGATAAATTGTTCTTTACCACCTTCTGTGTGTCTAGAAATGCAAAATCTGGCTTCATTGGGGGAATTTAGAAAGGCTTACTGCAATCTGGAA
This sequence comes from Protopterus annectens, assembly GCF_019279795.1. Lineage (NCBI taxonomy): Eukaryota > Metazoa > Chordata > Ceratodontiformes > Protopteridae > Protopterus > Protopterus annectens. The sequence continues at coordinate 1,440,939,371 of NC_056743.1, read as the reverse complement.
GCCTTATATTGGAAGGTGTCCACACTGAAGTAAACCTTTCTGATTTAGACTCCCTACCACTGACATTTCCCTCCCTGGGGACCTCATTGTGGACAGCAGTCTCACTGTGGAAGTTGCATGCCAATGAGGCAGTCCAGGGGAATGGTGTGTGCTAATTAGCCATGTGCTCTCCCTCACTCCCCCAAAAATGTTTGAACCTTTTGTTTTTCTTGGACGAGTGATCCAGAGTTTTCCATTGTATTCACATTTTCAGATCCAAAATCTTTGCAATACTTATTTTCAGTGGGTGCTATTTTTAATCACTGGCATGCAGTGGACAAGGTCATGAGTGATTCATAGAGTGTTGCATACAGTGGGGCAAGAACTTTTACGCACTCTTGCCCCAGTTTTTTTAGGCATTGTACTTCATGCATGGAGTACTTATACAAACAACATATCTTTCTGACTGTATAATGATTCACTATGGTAGTGACATTATTCGAGTACCAGCTAGTCCTGATGGGTAGTCTATGGTACAGCAAGTGCATCCAGTCCTATATGTGCTTGTTAGCACAGTGATCCCCTTTCCATGATAAAGTGTTGTTAATTAGCATACATAACTGCACAGCATATAAATCTGCAAAAATAAATTACAAAAAAACAAAAACCTGAACACCTCTGGTGCACACTAAAAAAATCTTTAGCAGCAATGAAGTTCTTGAAGTGCCTCCTAACAGACTTATGCTGGGGAACTTTTGCCACTGAAAGCTTACACCATGCCAGATCCTCTTGCTGCTGCATTATGGTAATGAGCCACATTTGGTAATCATTTGAAATGTCAGGACCCAGTAGAGTGAGTCCCGAAATACAGAAACTGAATGGTCGAAAGAATGAACTTACATATACTAAGTCTGAGATGTAATTTCTTGGAATATTCCCTTTTCTCCAAGGTATGGTGATCTCAAATTTGGTTTATCTAAGTTCGGGGGTACAGGAGTATTGGCTCCCACATGGGGGAGGGCGTAGGGGGGCTTGCCCCCCTGCAAAAAGAAGTTTAAAAGAGAAAAATGATTTTTGAAATTTGCTCTTCCCTTGTGTTTTTTGGTCTTTTTTTTGGCTTGTTGGCACCTTACATTCTGAATGTCAACATTTCAATAGAGAGCCACCAAGCTTTATTTATGTACCTATTGACTGTGATACAGTTAGGTATGATGGCAGAGCATAGAGCACCAGACAGAATTTAAAGTTTAAGCATAACAATGCAAGGCAAAAGACTCTTAACGTTGCAGACAACCTTAAATGGTCACAACACTAAACGTGAACAACCGAATTTACAACATGATACTAAGACTTATGTGAGTAATTATAATGTGCTTAACATTTGTATTGTGTAAATATTCAAAAAATAATACTTTAAGCTTACAGATAGCAAAGGAGCATGCAGCCAGCTTGTTAAAGATTTCTGTCTTCTGTGACTAATGTGCTTTTTTACCTTCTCCCCTCAATTGATGATGATCAGCCTTCTGCAATCACTTGGTACACTCAGGCTCTGCAGGGTGAGGAGGCCACCATTCAGGCAGCTAGGTTTTTCTGGTTAAGGTCCTACCTCTTTCTCTTGGAGGATGATATGGATGCCAGCATCACTGGGAGGGCCTTTTCCCCACATGAAAGTGCTCACACCCACTTGCTAACAAATACTGCTATCAATAGCTTGGTAGGCCAAGCCCACATCTCTTTGTTGTATTTTATTTTATTGTATTTATTTATTTATCATTTTGTTGACCGGGAAAGTTTGACTAGGACAGATCCTATTTTCAGCGAAGGCCCGGGGAGAAATGCTCCAGATGCATGTCTTTAGACTGTGGAAGGAAACCAGAGTACCTGGAGGAAAGCCATGCGAACGCAGGGAGAACATGCAAACTCCAGACAGAAGGCACCCCAGCTGAGAATCAAACCAGAGAACCTCTTGCTGTGAGGTGCCAATGTTAACCGCTGCACCACTGTGCCATCTGTTGAGCGTCTGCTTGCATATGGTGAAGCAGACACTAAACCACCAGTTCCTCCACCGAGGCAAGGTGAGCTAGCATGTACTGTTCCCTCTTATCCGTCCTTGCCTGTATCTTGCAGCACCTGAACTGCTAATTAAACTTGTAATATCTTGGTCATAGTTGGGGATTTATCCCTCTATACCAGAGAGCTGGGTGATGTACTGCTCTTATTTTATCTTTGTTTATTTGGACATTCAGGTTCTTGCAGAGAATAATCCATGTAGAACAGTCCTCTCACCAGATTCTGAAAAATATAAAAACAAAATAAATAAGCAAATGCAAATGTATGAGTTACTAGCATCCTAAATCCTGCACTAGACTAGAAGAGGTTATCCTCTTGAAATGAAACTTTAGCCTACTACTGTCTGTTAGCTAAATATAAAACACTTTGTGGAAAATGTGTTATTTGAATGGAAGGCAAGGGGTGTTACTGTTCATCAACTAATGTATTATATGCAGTAGCATGCATATGTTTAAATAACACTTAAAAGTAACAGATGCTGATGTCTTAGCTGCTTTACAGTAATGGTAGTAGAAATATCTAATGGGGTTAATGGGGTTAGCCCACAGAGCCTTTGTTATACCTGTACTGATTTACTGGAAAGACAAACAGTAAGCAGGGTACAAAAACACACCCTTCAGCATCATATTTGGCACCGTTTTAACAGGCAGGGCATCACTTTAAGAGTCTCTATGCAAAAACTCAAAATCCATGTCTTTATATATTGCTTAAATGACAATAAAATTGTTTTGTAATTGATAAACCTATGCTTGGGCTAGCAAAGGAGGTTTTCAATTCAGTGACTACATTATACGTAAAACTTGACTGATTACTGTTGTGTCACTGCAAAATACATCTTAAGTATAACACATGCAATAGGGAGCTTTTTTCCCTGATCATTGTTGTAGAAAAAAGAATCACATTTTTTATCAGTCTTTTATGTTGTTATTCACAACAGTTAAGGAAACCAAAGGCTTGGAGAACCCAATTATTAGTCAGTTTGTCATTTAAGAAATAATTAATGCTGTGAGTGTGGGTTACATACACAAAAACTGCAGTTGGATACCTTGGCCCAAGAGTTTTACTTAACATTTTTCTGCATTTTGTGATTCAAGTAGGCATACTTTGAAGATGGATATGTACAACGAAAATATATGATCTGTTTAAGTATTATGGTAGCCTCAGTGTTGGGATTGAGCTGAATATATTTTATTTTTATTCTAAGATTTATTTACCTGTTTATTTGCTTTTAACTGCCTGTTTTAACATTTCAGTGAACAGGTTTGATCTGCTACATTGTACAACAGGTGACCCTACCCTCAAAATACAAACAAAATGACCTGACAATTTTTAAATCTAAAAATATAATTTTATTCAAAAAAATGGTATTTATGTCCTCCTATTGAAATGTCAACACTCAAAATGTTGAGTGCCAAAGTTCTGAAAAAAAAAGACTGAAAGTACAGAAGAAGAGAGAATCGTGAGCATCACTCTCCTTCTTTAAAATTCTTTTTTGCAGGAAGCAAGCCCATGTGCATCAGCACCACCCAATGTGAACGGCAAGCCCTGCACCCCCCCCCCACAACTGATATATACTAACACTGTGATCATCATATCTCAGAGAAAAGGGAATATTCCAAGAAAGTCCATTTTGGACATAATCTTTGTAAGTCCATTTTTTCAGCAATTCAGTCTCCGTGTTTCAAGACTCACTTTAGTGAGTCCAACATTTCAAATGGTTACCAGTACTTACTCATGCAGAGCATATGAAGTGACAGAAGGTTACCAGTACTTACTCGTAGTGCATATGAAGTGACAGAAGGTTACCAGTACTTAATCATGCAGTGCATATGAAGTGAGAGAAGGTTACCAGTACTTACTCATGCAGTGCATATGAAGTGAGAGAAGGTTACCAGTACTTACTCATGCAGTGCATATGAAGTGACAGAAGGTTACCAGTACTTACTCATGCAGAGCATATGAAGTGACAGAAGGTTACCAGTACTTACTCGTAGTGCATATGAAGTGACAGAAGGTTACCAGTACATACTCATGTCATGCATATGAAGTGACAGAAGGTTACCAGTACTTACTCATGCAGAGCATATGAAGTGACAGAAGGTTACCAGTACTTACTCATGCAGAGCATATGAAGTGACAGAAAGTTACCAGTACTTACTCATGCAGTGCATATGAAGTGACAGAAGGTTACCAGTACTTACTCGTAGTGCATATGAAGTGACAGAAAGTTACCAGTACTTACTCGTAGTGCATATGAAGTGAGAGAAGGTTACCATTACTTACTCATGCAGTGCATATCAAGTGACAGAAGGTTACCAGTACTTACTCATGCAGAGCATATGAAGTGACAGAAGGTTACCAGTACTTAATCATGCAGTGCATATGAAGTGAGAGAAGGCTACCAGTACTTACTCATGCAGTGCATATGAAGTGACAGAAGGTTACCAGTACTTACTCATGCAGTGCATATGAAGTGACAGAAGGTTACCAGTACTTACTCATGCAGAGCACATGAAGTGACAGAAGGTTACCAGTATTTACTCATGCAATGCATATGAAGTGACAGAAGGTTACCAGTACATACTCATGTCATGCATATGAAGTGACAGAAGGTTACCAGTACTTACTCATGCAGAGCATATGAAGTGACAGAAGGTTACCAGTACTTACTCATGCAGTGCATATGAAGTGACAGAAGGTTACCAGTACTTACTCATGCAGAGCATATGAAGTGACAGAAGGTTACCAGTACTTACTCATGCAGTGCATATGAAGTGACAGAAGGTTACCAGTACTTACTCATGCAGAGCATATGAAGTGACAGAAGGTTACCAGTACTTACTCATGCAGTGCATATGAAGTGAGAGAAGGTTACCAGTACTTACTCATGCAGTGCATATGAAGTGACAGAAAGTTACCAGTACTTACTCATGCAGAGCATATGAAGTGACAGAAGGTTGCCAGTACTTACTCATGCAGTGCATATGAAGTGACAGAAGGTTACCAGTACTTACTCATGCAGAGCATATGAAGTGACAGAAGGTTACCAGTACTTACTCATGCAGTGCATATGAAGTGACAGAAGGTTACCAGTACATACTCATATCATGCATATGAAGTGACAGAAGGTTACCAGTACTTACTCATGCACTGCATATGAAGTGACAGAAGGTTACCAGTACTTACTCATGTAGTGCATATGAAGTGAGAGAAGGTTATCAGTACTTACTTATGCAGTGCGTATGAAGTGACAAAAGGTTACCAGTACTTACTCATGCAGTGCGTATGAAGTGACAGAAGGTTACCAGTACTTACTCATGTAGTGCATATGAAGTGACAGAAGGTTACCAGTACATACTCATGTCATGCATATGAAGTGACAGAAGGTTACCAGTACTTACTCATGCAGTGCATATGAAGTCACAGAAGGTTACAAGTACTTACTCATGCAGTGCATATGAAGCCACAGAAAGTAACCAGTACTTACTCATGTCATGTATATGAAGTCACAAAAGGTTACCAGTACTTACTCATGTCGTGCACATGAAGTGACAGAAGGTTACCAATACTTAGTCATGCAGTTCATATGAAGTGACAGAAGGTTACCAGTACTTACTCATGCAGTGCAGACTAAGTAACAGAAGGTTACCAGTACTTACTCATGCGGTGCATATGAAGACACAGAAAGTTACCTGTACTTTTTCATGTAGTGCATATGAAGTCAGAGAAGGTTACCAGTACTTACTCATGCAGACCATATGAAGTGACAGAAGGTTACCAGTACTTACTCATGCAGTGCATATGAAGTGACAGAAGATTGCCAGCACTTACTCATGCAGTGCATATGAAGTGACAGAAGGTTGCCAGTACTTACTCATGCAGTGCATATGAAGTGACAGAAGGTTACCAGTACTTACTCATGCAGTGCATATGAAGTGACAGAAGGTTACCAGTACTTACTCATGCAGTGCATATGAAGTGACAGAAGGTTACCAGTACTTACTCATGCAGTGCATATGAAGTGACAGAAGGTTGCCAGTACTTACTCATGCAGTGCATATGAAGTGACAGAAAGTTACCAGTACTTACTCATGCAGTGCATATGAAGTGACAGAAGGTTACCAGTACTTACTCATGTAGTGCATATGAAGTGACAGAAGGTTACAGTACTTACTCATGCAGTGCCAATGAAGTAACAGAAGTTTACCAGTACTTACTCATGCAGTGCATATGAAGTAACAGAAGTTTACCAGTACTTACTCATAAGGTGCATATGAAGTGACAGAAGGTTACTAATACTTACTCATGTGGTGCATATGAAGTCACAGAAAGTTACCAGTACTTACTCATGTCATGCATATGAAGTGACAGAAGGTTACCAGTACTTAGTCATGCGGTTTATATGAAGTGACAGAATGTTACCAGTACTTATGCATGTGGTGCATATGAAGTCACAAAAGGTTGCCAGTACTTACTTGGGTCTATATTATAACATTGAAGTTCTCTAACATCGAATGTTATAATATCAAACCCGTAATGTCAACCGCTGAAAACAGTGAAGGTGCAGGATACCGAATTCTTTCCCTGTGAAAGAATTTGGTGGGCTGTTGCTGTGGCTTCGCTGTTTTTAGCATACGATACGTTGGAGCGTTACAGGTTGGGTTCAGGTAAGTGTGCGATTGTGTGTAGGTTAGGGTTAGGGGGCGGGTTAGGTGAGTTAGGGTTAGGGAGCGTGTCAGGTAATTGTGCAGTTGTGTGAACGTTAGTGTTAGGGTGCGGGTTCAGGTAAGTGTGCAATTGTGTGTAGGTTAGGGTTAGGGGCGGGTTAGGTGAGTTAGGGTTAGGGATAGGGCACGGGTCAGGTAAGTGTGCGATTGTGTGTAGGTTAGGGGGCGGGTTAGGTGAGTTAGGGTTAGGGCGTGGGTGAGGTGAGTGTGTGATAGTGATGGACCTTAGGGTTAGGGTTGGGTTAAGGTAAGTGGATAGCTAGTACTGTATGTAAAGTTTAGTTTAGGTGTAAGATTTTAAGTGTGTGTGTGTGTGTGTGTGTGTGTGTGTGTGTGTGTGTGTGTGTGTGGATGGCTGCTTTTTGTGTGTGTTTGTTCTGTGTGTATGTTTCTCGGAATAGCAAATTTTTTCCCTGGAAAAAATTTGCTATTCTGACTGTTCGATGTTTTCACACTTCGGTGTTTAGGGTTCGATATTATAACATTCGATGTTAGAGAACTTCAATGTTATGATATTTATTTTATTATTTATTTATTTTATTTATTTTACATTTGTTAACCGGGAAATTCCGACTGGACCAGGTCCATTTTCAGCGGAGGCCCGGGGAGAAAAGCTCCAACATCAAGTTATACAAATACAGTACATCCAGCATAATACACAAAACAGGTTACATCATGTATGCTGAGCATAGTAATATAACAATAATTAATAAAAACACTCCAGGTAAAAGATATAGAACATGGGTAAAAAGACAATGTCAGTCATACTTTGGTAAAAAAAGAAAATATATCAAGTAAGATTCTACAGTTAAAAGTACCCTTTCAGATGACCAAGCCTACAGGGGATCAGAGCTCCAGCATGTGATTAGAGAGGAATTTGGGGAGTTAATAGTAGTATGGGTAGGGTTATGTGATACAAGGGCATAACCATGTACTAAGAAGGTGCAATTTGAGGGAGTTTTTGAATATGGATGTGGAGGGGGCAGTGGACACAGATAGGGGAAGAGAGTTCCAATTTCTGGCAATGGTGTGGGAGTAGAGCGATTTCCCTGCATTATTGTTAGCCTTGGTTGTGGAGAGGAGAGATTTTTCACTGGATCTTAGGTATCAGTTTGTAGTATAGATAGTAAGTAGGTTGGATAATGAGGGGTTTTTTTTCAGGATATTTGAGAATATTGTAGGCTGTGCCCAGCTGGTGATAGTTAAGTAGCTGTGGTAGCTCAAGCCATTTTAGTTCTTTTAGTGCAGCACAGTGATGGGTTCTATAGGTTGAGTTAGTAGCAAACTTGGCTATTTTATTGTAGCATGATTCTAGTTTGTCTAGGTCACATTGTCTGATTTGGGTAAAGATTGGTGCTGCGTATAACAGAGTTGAGAGGAGGTGGCTTTGTGCAAGAGTGACTCTTGCCTTTTGTGAGAGAAAGGACTTATGCCTGTATAGGGAGCCAAGTTTTTTGTGTACTAGTTTTATGGTATGTGAGATGTGAACATCAAAGTGGAGATTATTGTCTATTTCAATGCCCAGAAGTTTGGTGTGGTTAGAAGGGGAGATGGTGGTGCCGTCATTAGAGGTTATGGTAAAGGAGAGGGTTTTTATCTATTAGGGGTAAATAGTAGCAGTTTTGTCTTTTTGGGATTTAGAATTAGTTGGATCCCAGATATCCATTTTTCTACTGAGATAAAGGTATCTTGAGTGAGTGTATGTAGGGTGGTGGGAGATGAGGCGGAGCAGATCAGAGTTGAATCATCTGCATATTGTATGAGTGTGGCATGTTGTGGAGAGCATTTGAGGTTTTGTGAAAATAGAGAACAATAGCGGGCCCAGTATAGAGCCCTGTGGGACTCCTATGGTGGCTGGAAGTTGTGTAGACAGAGTTCCTTTCCACTGGACTGATTGTTGCCTGTCAGACAAGTAGCTTCTGAACCAGGCTATAGTAGAGGAGGTGAAGGATAATGATGTTAGTGAGTCTAGTAGAATGGAGTGGGAGACCATATCAAATGCTTCTGAGAGGTCTACGAAAATGGCTGATACATATTTGTTATCATTCCTGTGAAGGTTTATATAATTAGTGAAAGATAAAAGGGCTGTGGTAGTGCTGTGATGTGGACGGAAACCATGTTGTGTGGTAGATAGTAGATTGTGTGTGTTAAGAAATGTCATCACTTGCAAGTGGATGCATTTTTCAAGAATTTTGGATAAGGGGCAAAGGATGGCAATAGGTCGGTAGTTGGAGAATTCATAAGAATTACCTCCTTTATGGAGAGGAATGATGCGAGATACTTTCCAGAGTTTGGGTATATAGGACTCTAGTATGGAGCGGTTGATAAGGATGGAGACAGGATATGATAAGGAGTCACTAGCCATTTTTAGGTATGCAGCAGGTATGTTATCAGCTGATATAGACCCTACTTACTCATGCAGTGCATATGAAGTCACAGAAGGTTGCCAGTACTTACTCATGCAGTGCATATGAAGTGACAGAAGGTTACCAGTACTTACTCATGCAGTGCATATGAAGTGACAGAAGGTTACCAGTACTTACTCATGCAGTGCATATGAAGTGACAGAAGGTTACAGTACTTACTCATGCAGTGCATATGAAGCCACAGAAGATTGCCAGTACTTACTCATGCAGACCATATGAAGTGACAGAAGGTTACCAGTACTTAATCATGCAGTCCATATGAAGTGACAGATGGTTACCAGTACTTACTCATGCAGTGACAGAATGCTGCATGGGGGAAGAAGAAAGTACAGTTTTGTACCTACCATAAATGTAGATGTTCGAGTGCTCATACAGTTGCAGTCATAACAGATGGGTTATCCTGCCGTCAGGCGGGTCCTCGGTCGGCCGAATTCCAAAGTCTAGGTCCAGCGTCGGTTGTCGTTGCTTCTTCCCTGACGTCAGTGCGGCAGGGGTATAAAAGAGGCAGCCAACGCCATTTTCTTCAGTTTTTCTTGCCCCAGATGTCAGGTGCCCCCAGAAGGAAGGCAAACATAATGTTATGCAAAAATGCAATGTTGATAAATCAAAAACAGTAGTTGCAAGCAAATACACCATAAATGAATACCCCCAAAAGTTTATATGAAAAGTGTTTGTCATAAGGCCTGTCCTAAGAGGGGATGGAGGGAGGGAAACCTGGACTGCAGCTGTATGAGCACTCGAACATCTACATTTATGGTAGGTACAAAACTGTACTATGTTCATCGTGCATACAGCTGCAGTCATAACAGATGGGTAGAATCCCAAAGCTAAATAAGTGTGGTAGGCACTAAGTGGAACTAGGAGGGGCTAGGATACCCTGCAGGACTGCTATGGCAAAGCCCGCTCTAGATTTTGAGTATAGTGGGAGGTGATAGTGCTTGGTGAAAGTGTGCACTGAACTCCAGGTGGCTGCTTCCAAAATGTCCTTGGTAGGGACCCCCCTGAGGAAGGCTGCAGAGGTAGCTGTGGCTCTGGTGGAGTGGGATCTGATGCATGCAGGAACAGTTTTTCCATGAAATGAGTAACAAAAGCATATGCAGTGGGCTATCCATTTTGAGATTGTCTGTTTATAAATAGCCTTTCCTTGAGCACCTGTAGCATAGGACACAAAGAGTTGCTCAGATTTCCTGAATGGCTTTGTCCTGTCCAAATAATAACAAAGTTGTCTGTGAATGTCCAGGGAATGTAGTAATCTTTCCCCTTTGTTTTGTGGATTAGGATAAAAGGTAGGTAAGTGGATAGTCTGATTCAAAGCTACACTGGATACTACCTTTGGCATAAAGGTAGGGTTGGTTCATAAGGAAACTCTATCCTGATGGAAAATGATGAATGGTTGCACAGCCATGAGGCCCTGTAGCTCTGAAACCCTACGAGCTGAGGTGATAGCCAGAAGAAAGGCTGTTTTCCATGACAAGTACTGTAACTCTGATGAAGAAGCTGGCTTGAAGGGAGGAAGGGTCAGCTTCTCCAATACGATGTTTTGCAGGGACTGGTGGTTTCCTTGGTGGTTTTATATTCTTTGCCCCTCTGAGGAACTGCCTTAAGAGAGGATGAGAGAATAAAGGAGGATCTGTGTTGTATTGTGCAGAAATGGCTGAAGCGTGGATCTTGATGGAGGAGAAGGAAAGTCCATTGTTTAACATCTCAGCTAGGTACTATAAAATTTGAGGTTTATTTATTACCCAAGGATTCTGTCCCTTTTTCTGATTCCACTCACAAAATTGTTTCCATTTGGTGAAGTAGGCCTTTCTAGTAGAAGGTCTTCTGGCCTCCAAGATGACATCCTGCACCTCCTTGGAGAGGAGAAACTGTTGGGAAATTAAGGAATTCTCCATGCAGCTAGATTTAGGGTTTTGAGCTGGCTGTGAAGGGTTTTGTAGTTGTGCTGGGACAACAGAAGAGGGACTAGAGGTAGGATCCATGGTGGGGAATGTGTCAGACTCTTCAGGAGTGGATACCAGTGTTGTCTTGGCCAGTCTGGAGCAATGAGAATCATTTGCGGCCTCTCTGCTCTGGCTTTTAACAGAACTTTGGGCAGCAGAGGAAGAGGCGGGAAGGCATAAACTGTCAATGTTGTCCAATTGAAAGAGAGTGCATCCACTTTCCAGGCCTGTGGATGAGAGGCCATTGAACAAAATTTTTTCAACTGGCAATTTCTGTGGGTAGCAAAGAGATCTATGTCTGGCTGTCCCCATGCCTGAGTTATCTTTGTGAAAACTTGAGGATGCAACTTCCACTCGTGTGGATCTGTCATATTTCTGCTTAGGTTGTCTGCCAGTGTGTTTTCATTCCCTGGCAGGAATTGTGCCTGTAGTTGAATTTTGCAATTCCAGTGCTGTGTTCCATAGGGTCATGGCTTGCCTGCACAGGGAATATGAATGAGTTCCCCCCTGTTTTATGTACCACATCACTGTGGTGTTATCTGTCCTTATCAATAGCTGGCCTGGATGCAGTAGGTCTTGGAAGGTCATAATAGCCTTTTGCACGGCTAGCATTTCCTTTTGGTTGATGTGAAGTTGCTTCTCTTTTTGGGTCCATTTTCCCTGAATGCACTGTTCTGTCATGTTTGCTCCCCAGGCGTAGTCTGAGGCGTCTGTTGTGATGATTTCAGTTGCTTGAGGTACACAGAAAGGAAGACCTGTGTTTCTTTGGCAAGCTTGAGCCCACCACATAAATTCCTTTTGAAGGCATGGAATGGGTGGTATAATTGCTTCCAAGCTGTGGCTGTGTTGAGACCATAAGTTTTTTAGGTACCATTGAAGTTTCCTCATATGCAGCTTTGCACATGGGATTAGTAGGATGCAAGATGCCATAAATCCCAGAGCCTGCAGGACTTTCCTTGCAGTTAGCCTGGTGTAAGTTGTCATTTTTCTGAAGTATTGAGACAGTTGCCCTTGCTTGTCTGGCATGAGGTAGGCCATCTGGGTGGATGTATCCAAGCTGGCACCCAGGAAAATTATTTGTTGAGAGGGTATTAGTTTTGATTTCTTTTTGTTGACTGTGTATCCCAGGAAGTTCAACAGTTTTATTACAAACGCCAGGTGCTGCAGTAGTATGTCCTTGCTGTCCGCTTGGATCAGGCAGTCGTCCAGATATGGGTAGATTTGTATCCTTTGTAGTCTGCAGAAGGCGATTACTGATGCCAGGCATTTCGTAAACACTCTGGGCGCAGTAGATAAGCCAAAGGGCAATGCAGAGAATTGGTAATGGGTTGAACCTGCAAGAAATCTGAGGTATCTTCTGCAATCTTGTCTGATAGGGACATGCAGGTATGCCTCCTTGAGGTCCAATGTTACCAGCCAAGACTCCTTGCCCAGAATGGGAAGAAGCTGCTGTAATGTGAGCATCTTGAATTTTGGCACCTGTAGATATGTGTTTAGGATGGATAGGTCTAAGATAGGTCTCCAATCTTTGTCTTTCCTTGGTACCAGGAATAGTCTGGAATAAAACCCTTGACCTTGTTCTTTTGCAGGTACCTCTTGAATTGCTTTCATGTCCATGAGAGCTGAAATTTGTTTTAGCGCCTCTGCCCTTTGATTTTGTGGCAGGTTTGGCATGCCTCTCATTTCTGGAAGGGTGTGAAAGTGGAACCTGTAGCCTCTGTCTATAATGTCCAGAATCCATTTGTCTTTTGTAACAATATGCCAATTTTTTGAGAATAATGTCAGTTTTCCACCCAAAGGTGCTGCCATTGAAGCTTTGCTTGGCAGGTGTAGGGGGAAGTCATTGTGTCTGTTTTCTAAAAGACTGTGATCTATCTTCTCCACCTCTTGGGGTTGGTGCTTGCCACTGTCTGGCTCTGAAAGATCCTTGAGGTTGCCCTCTACCCCTTGGATGCCTGTATCTGCCCCTTTGAGGTCTGTCCGTGACTGGAAAGGACCAATTTTTTGAAGGCCAGTTTCTGCTGAAATGTGGAGGCTGTACCTGCAGGAAATCTTTCACTGTTTGCATTGATTTCACTTTTTCCTCCATTTTCTTTAGCACTTCCTCAGCTTTAACACCAAACAATACATCTTTTTGAAGAGGTGTATCTAATAATTTAGCTTTGACATGATCTGGTAAGGTTTGCTCTTTGAGCCAAGCATGCCTACGTAAAACAGACCCCGTAACAGCAGCTCTACATGAGGCCTCTAAAGCATCAAAACCACACTGCAAGGTATGTTTACCCACTTGCTCTGCACCATGCAACAAATCCTGCAACTCTTTTAAATCTGGTTGTTCTGGATGTGTCATCTTGCTTTTCAGCTGAGATATCAAAAACTGTTGATACTTTAACATATGGAACTGACAGTTTAATGCCCTCATGGTTAAAGTGGCCGAGGTTTACACCTTTTTCCCCCACCTTTCTAAAGCTCTGGAATCTCTCTCTGACGGTAATGGGTTTTTAGCAGTAGAGGCCTTAATTCCCTTGGGACCCTGTGAAATAGTTTCTGGCTTTTATATAGGAACTGGTGAGAATCAGGAACCCGGTAATACCTGTCTGGTTTAACAGGAGCTGGAGGCAAAGAATCAGGATTAAGGCTGGCTTCTGTGTACACATCATCCAATATATCTAAAACAGGAGGGATAGCCAGAGGCCTATGCTGGGGGAGCAAAAGAAATTCCCTGAGCCTTTTCTTGGAATCTGAGTAATCTTGGCCTTCCCAGTGAAAGTGTTCTCTCAATGTATGCAGGGTTTCCCCAAAAGAGAAGTCCTCAGGGGGGAGACCGAGGGAATAGACTCCTCTGCATCAGAGTCTTTGAATGGAGAATAGGCATAATCCTGGTCCTCAGATAGTTCTGAGGTAATAGAAGCTTGATCTGAGGAAGGGTAGTCTTCCTCTAATCTGGGCCTTTTGTCAGAGGGGGGTTGAGAACCCCTGATAAGAGTAATCAAATCCTCAACCATTTTAAGCATCTGTTTTTTAGGCATGGTGCCTTGAGAGGGGGTCTGAGGAACCTGTTTTTTGGTTTTCATGGCTGTTTTAGATTTAGTGAAAGCTTTAATAGAGAAGGAGGAAGGCCTGAAGACCCCTTGAGAAATGGCAGGCCTGTCTAAATTCTGAGTTTCCCCGCCAGGAGTGGCGCCGTTATCTGTAGTAGGAATGGGGGCCGAGGAGCCTGCGACCTCGGGTACTGAAGACACCGGTAATGCATTGTCATCGGTACTCAGGGGCTGCGTAGGTGCCTCGCTGAGTACCAGAGAACCGGTAGTTGGCCTTAGTGTGGTTTCAGTAGGTGGTGCGGACCTCGTATGTCGGTCCTTATCTTTGCGTTTTTTGCTCAAAACTGGAGTCGGAGTATCCGACGACATAATATAGTTAAATTTTTTGCCAAAAAAGTGAAGGGCGAACTCCGCCCGATGCTTAATAGTGCGTTTGTTGAATCTAGCACAAAAATGGCAGGCCGAGACGTTGTGGTCTGGGCCTAAGCAAGGTATACAGAAAGAGTGGAAATCCTTATGCTGTATTTGCTTCCCAAATGAAATGCAATTATTAACTTTGTCTAACATCGGTCTGAGGCAAGAAAAGTTTCCCCAACGGGGTACTTAGCTTTCAAGAAGACGTTGGCTGAAATATTTTCATAAATCTTAGGAGCTGGCCGACCGGCACTTGCGAACTGCTTCTGCTTCGGGCACCACATGGCAAGAAAGACTGAAGAAAATGGCATCAGCTGCCTCTTTTATACCCCTGCCGCACTAACGTCAGGGAAGAAGCGACGACAACCGACGCTGGACCTAGACTTTGGAATTCGTCCGACCGAGGACCTGCCTGACGGCAGGATAACCCATCTGTTATGACTGCAGCTGTATGCACGATGACCATCTAAATCAGGATTCATGCAGATAGTGGTTATTTGTTCACATCATAGGTCAGAATGCTGCTGTCACTTCAGATGTACCATATGACAAATGTGACTTTAAAAATACAAGTGTTATGAGTGTTTGTGTCATTCTAGCGTGCTTTTACAGTACTTACATGATTATGGGAAGTGCTGATCTGTACCACTTTTTTGCTGAGACAAATGCCTAATTATTGTAGATTGTTTTCTAATATTGTCTGAGGGATCCACTAATCATATTTAATCTTGCTGGTTCAATATATTCTGAGAGGCAGCAACCATATCCTGACATCTCTTGGCAATGAATCTCAGTCAAGAACACTCTAGGACAGTGTCTTCTGATATCCAAGTAATACTGAAAAACATCTCAGTTTCATTTAGTTCAGTGACTTTCTATGTTGACTTGATGCACTGAGAATCACAGGCAGCTATAGCCTTTCCTGGTACTTAGTAGACCTGACCAATCTTACCATGATGCTAACAAACATCATCATTACAGAAACAGATCGCACAGGTATAAAAAGTATTGTGTCATCATTACACAAACAGATCACACAAGAATAATATGTAGTACATCATCATTACACAATCAGGTTGCGCAGGTATAATAAGTACTGTTTTATCATTACATAAACAGATCATATAGGTATAATATGTAGCACATCATCACTACACAAACAGATCATGCAGGTGTAATAGGTATAGTATGTAGTACATCATCATTACACAAACAGGTTGCACAGGAATAAAATGTACTGTACCATCATTACACAAACAGATCACACAGGTATAATAAGTACTGCATTATCATTACACAAACAGATCGCCCAGGTATAATAAGTACTGTAATATCATTGTACGAACAGATCATACAGGTATAGTATGCAGTACATCATCATTACACAAAGAGATCGCACAGGTATAATATGTAGTACATCATCACTACACAAAATGATTATACAGGTGTAACAGGTATAGTATGTAGTACATCATCATTACACAAACAGGTTGCACAGGTATAATATGTACTGTACCATTATTACACAAACAGATCACACAGGTATAATAAGTACCGTATTATCATTACACAAGCAGATCACACAGGTATAATAAGTACTGTATTATCATTACACAAACAGATCATAGAGGTATAGCATGCAATACATCATCATTACGCAAACAGATCCCACAGGTATAATAAGTACTGTATTATCATTACACAAACAGATCGCATAGGTATAAGTACTTTAATATCATTACACAAACAGATCATACAGGTATACTATGCAGTACATCATCATTACACAAACAGATTGCACAGGTATAATAAGTGCTGTATTATCATTACACAAAGAGATTGCGCAGGTATAATAAGTACTGTATTATCATTACACAAACAGATCACACAGGTATAATAAGTACTGTATTATCATTACACAAACAGATCATACAAGTATAGTATGCAGTATATCATCATTACACAAACAGATCATGTAGATATAATAAGTGCTCTATTATCATTACACAAACAGATCGCACAGGTATAATAAGAACTGTATTATTATGACACAAACAGATCATACAGGTATTCATTACACAAACAGATCGTACAGGTATAATAAGTACTGTACCATCATCACAATGACATATTACAAATTTATAGTAAGTAAAATCAAGAGGGAAAAATGAGAAATACAACCAGTGGTACACAGTAGAGGTAAATCCAAATTGTAGTTTAATGTAAAGAAATAAACACAGATGAGCGCTTTCACGTATAGCTTATTCAGATCAAAAAACAGAGTAAAGCACTATCTACTTATAGCACAAATTCAATAGTGCATCCAATCAATGAAAGAGGCATTTTCAGGTTTCTAGGTACCTAGAACTAATAATTAATCACCAGCACTTCTTAAAGTCAACCTGAAAATAATATGCTTTAAGCCAAGGTAAAAACAAGTTAAAAACACCAGTCCATATGTGTGCACACCAACCATATGCAAAACATATAAAGCTTAATATATGTAAAAACTATAATGTCTATAGTGTTAAAAATAATAATAATATTAAAAACGTGTATAATGTAAAACTATGAATGAAATGACTAAGGACTATCTCTGTGTATATGTATATATATCTCTCATGTCTCTAGAGACAAAATATTATTCAAATATCAATGGAAACAATGTGTATAGCTTAATGTATGGCAACTAAATAATGTATAGACTCACATCACAATAAGATTCACTGTACATTATAGTTAACACTCAAATGCAGCAAGTTTATAGCTAAACATAACAGATCATTTGGTCTAAGACACCAAAGACTAGACAGAAAGAGGTTATCTCTTATTTAGGGGTCTAGCTCTCAGTGCAGGTTGTATTGAGACATGTTCATTTAGGCCAGGGGAACAATGGGCCCCTAGTCTAAAGATCTACTTCATCTCTGCTTGGTATGTTTTGTTAACCAAATCACCCATTCTGACATCTAGGTTTAACACCTCTAACACTAAAAATCTGAAATCATGTCCATCACCAAATGTGTTCATATGCTTCGCTACTGCATTGTAGTTCAGACCCCTCCGTGCACAATATAAATGATCTTGTATCCTCTCCCTTAAACGTCTGTTAGTCTTGCCAACGTAGAAGCTTTTGCAGGTAATACAATGTGCCAAGTAAACTAAACCTTTAGTGTTGCAGTCTCCCACTGGAAAATGTGTAAAAGGCTTATCATAGACAGGATGTATATATCTCCCTGATTCATTATTATAGTTGCAAAAAGAGCAACTCTTACACTTGACAGTATGTGGTGCTACATTCTCAGTCACCATAACAAAATTGCTTTGAGAAAAACACAATTTTGCCTTATAGATTTTTTATTTTTGTAACCAAATCTGGGTCTATCACCCACAACCCTGGTTTATAAGATGGGCCAGTGTCCAAGTATAATCTCCCTGATATTCTTTTCATCACGTGAAAATGCAAGGCTAAGAAATGGAACTGAATCCTTAGCCTTGTTGTCCACAGGTTGTGATGTTAGAGGTTGAGAAAAATATGGTTTCCCTCTGGTTTGCCTACACTTTCTAGTGTTTTGTTGTGCATACTGTAACTCATCATCATGGTACCCTCTAGATGTAAAGTCAGCATATATCTGATCTAGTCCTACTTCAAAATGTTGGTCATTACTGTGTAGGCGACTTATCCTCAGATTCTGTCCTTTCAAGACATTACGAAAAACATGACCAGGGTGCATACCGTTACGATGTACATACGTAGGTCTATAACATTCCTTTCTGAAAAGTTTAGTCTCAGTGCTATTGTTTGCACTCTTAACTAACAAAATATCCAAGAATTCTATTTTCACCTCTGAGTATTTGAATGTAAATTTCAAAAAGCTGCTGCTTGTATTCAAGCCTTCGACAAATTGGTGTAGTTGTAATAAATCACCTCTCCACAACAAAAACAGGTCATCTACAAATTGTCTACAGAAGGGTACATATGATATATAATAATCAGAGTTGTACATCACATCATCCTCCCAACTTGACATGACCAAGTTGGCATAGCTATTGGCACATGAATTGCCCATAGTTACGCCAGAGGTCTGCAGGTAGTACTTCTCATTAAAGGTGAATGCATTGTTCTCCAACACCATTTCCATCAGTAGGCATAAGAAATCTATATGTCTAGAATCATACGTGCTCTTATTCAACAGAACCTGTTTAATCATCTGTATGCCATCATAATTCGGTATGCAAGTAAATAAGGATGCAGCATCCATGGTGACCAACAATCCCATATCTCTGTCTCCATTTTCCTTTACAAAAGCATGTAGGTCCTGCAAAAAATGCTTAGTATCCATTAGCACAGATTTACAATGGGATAGAATGGGTTTAAATTGCTTGTCGAGGTGTATAGATATAGGCTCGATAAGCTACCCACTCCCTGCAACAATTGGTCTAAAAGGGGGGCATAGTGCATCCTTATGTATTTTGGATAAACCATTGAGAATTGGTACTCTAGGATGTTCAACTAAAAAATAGTTATAAAGCTCACTGGTCAGCAGATAATTCTCTAAACATTCTGTAAGTGAAGTTATAATGCTCTCACTTATTTTCAAAACATTTCTATCAATCAGTTTGTAGGTATTGATATCATCAAGCATATGATTAATACTTCCAATATAAAAATGTCTGTCCATCACAACTATTTGACTGCCTTTATCAGCAGGTCTAATTGAAATGTTATTGTCATTTTGTAACTCATTCAATGCACGTTCTTCACTTCTGGATAAGTTAACAAAGCCCTTTCTTCTCTTGTTATTATTCAATAACTCGTAAATGTCTCTCTCACACATCTTAACAAAGGTTTCAATTGTTGGGTGTTGTTGAGGTACAAATACGCTGGTTTTTTTTAAAGTAGTTGGGCCGCTGTTGTCATTCTCATTTGTGTTACAGTACAGTGCCTTTAAGCTAACATTCCTGGCAAACATTCTTAAATCAGTCAGAGTTTCAGAAATATCAGCAGATTGAGCAGGTATAAAGGACAAGCCTTTATTCAGTACCTGCATTTCGTTGTCAGTTAAGTTTCTGCTGGAGATGTTCCATATTAAGTCCTTCAATCCTGTTTCCACATCGAGGTCAAGGTGTTCATTCCTGATTCGGACCCTAAAAACCTCCATTTGTTCCTTGATTGATTCTCCAGGCCTTCTACCGATCACTTCCTGTTCTGTCGGTAAGGCAGTGGCAGGTTGGAAAAAAACCTGTGTCTGTACTCCTTCGACTTCTTTCCTCCACACTCCAGTTTCACTAACGGCTGTCAGGCTTCCTTCATTTGGAACTCCTGCATGGGACGAAACAAATATAGAAGCATTAGGGGCTTCCTGTGTTGCAGTCACTCTCTCAGTGTGATTAGAGGTGGAGTTAGATGTAGTAGGCGTCGCCACATGGCTCAGTGATTGAGTTATGATAGGACAATTCCTATCAGAAGCAGCATTTGCATATCCTGTACGATTCTGTAAGCTTTGTTGGTTGCGATTAAGGGTGGAATTAGACTGTTCATTCACAGTTTTCTTGCTCCTCTCCCTCGGCCATGTAAATACATGAGTGTAAGAAAAATCACTGCTGTCATGCTGTATCTTCTTCTTCTGAGCAAGCAGTTTCCATTCATAGACCAAAACTTGGTCTATGATTTCACTAACTTTAATGTCCACCAGAGCTACAGGATATTTCAAGTAAATGTCATTCTGTA
Organism: Protopterus annectens; assembly: GCF_019279795.1. Lineage (NCBI taxonomy): Eukaryota > Metazoa > Chordata > Ceratodontiformes > Protopteridae > Protopterus > Protopterus annectens. Next base: position 1,440,919,043 of record NC_056743.1, on the reverse strand, counting down.
GTCTCTGTATGTTAGTGATAAGTTCCTTTTCAATGGGTGCAAAGTAGTCAATTAGCAAGCGCATTTAGGTGAAGCTTGTATCTAAATTTAGCTTCTGCCATTGAGCTAACAGTTGTGGATGCTGTTCTCCATAGGTGGGCATGACAAAAATTCTCAAACCTCAAGGTATAATTTTAAGAGTGTGGCATGCCTCCATGTGAAATCGCTGGCATTGTATACGTTTCAAATGATAAAGATCGTTTTCAAGGTTTCTCATGGATTCACGGTATGCTCTAAGATCATCTAATGGCTCACTAGTTTCATTATAACCAGCACTGAACTGATTACTGAGTAGTGGATTATCTTCCCCTTTTAAAAAGTCAGATAGACGATTGTTGCCATTATTGGTTTTAGTCTGTGGATTAAAATCCAATTCAATGTCAGCTGCAGCACCTTCTGCCATGTTTCCCCAAACAGCAAACAGCAAGCCAATATAAATCCAAAAACAAATGATGTTAGGGAAAAAAAGAACCACTGGTATGTAAAAGCAATCAAAATCAAGAGGTAAAAATGAGAAATACAACCAGTGGTACATAGCAGAGGTAAATCCAAATTGCAGTTTAATGTAAAGAATAAAACACACATGAACGCTTTCGCATATAGCTTCTTCAGATAAAAAAACAGAGTAAAGCACTAGCTACATATAGTACAAATTCAATAGTGCATCCAATCAATGAAAGAGGCATTTTCAGGTTGCTAGGTACCTAGTACTAATAATTAATCACCAGCACTTCTTAAAGTCAACCTGGAAATAATATGCTTTAAGCCAAGGTAAAAACAAGTTAAAAACACAAGTGCACATGTGTGCACACCCACCATATGCAAAACATATAAAGCTTAATATATGTAAAATCTGTAATGTCTATAGTGTTAAAAATAATAATATTAAAAACGTGTATAATATAAAACTGTGAATGAAATGACTAAAGACTATCTCTGTGTATATATCTCTCATGTCTCTAGAGACAAAATATTATTCAAATATCAATGAAAACAATGTGTATAGCTTAATGTATGATAACTAAATAATGTGTAGACTCACATCACAATAAGATTCACTGTACATTATAGTTAACACTGAAATGCAGCAAGTTTATAGCTAAACATAACAGATCATTTGGTCTAACACACCAAAGACTAGACAGAAAGAGGTTATCTCTTATTTAGGGGTCTAGCTCTCAGTGCAAGTTTAGACCAATTGTTGCAGGGAGTGGGTGGCTTACCGACACTATATCTATACACCTCGACAAGCAATTTAAACCCATTCTATCCCATTGTAAATCTGTGCTAGTGGATACTAAGCATTTTTTGCAGGACCTACATGCTTTTGTAAAGGAAAATGGAGACAGAGATATGGGATTGTTGGTCACCATGGATGCTGCATCCTTATTTACTTGCATACCGAATTATGATGGCATACAGATAATTAAACAGGTTCTGTTGAATAAGAGCATGTATGATTCTAGACATATAGATTTCTTATGCCTACTGATGGAAATGGTGTTGGAGAACAATGCATTCACCTTTAATGAGAAGTACTACCTGCAGACCTCTGGCGTAACTATGGGCACTTTATGTGCCAATAGCTACGCCAACTTGGTCATGTCAAGTTGGGAGGATGATGTGATGTACAACTCTGATTATTATATATCATATGTGCCCTTCTATAGATGATTTGTGGATGACCTGTTTTTGTTGTGGAGAGGTGATTTATTACAACTACACCGATTTGTCGAAGGCTTGAATACAAGCAGCAGCTTTTTGAAATAAACATTCAAATACTCAGAGGTGAAAATAGAGTTCTTGGATATTTTGATAGTTAAGAGTGCAAACAATAGCACTGAGACTAAACTTTTCAGAAAGGAATAGTATAGATCTACGTATGTACATCGTAATGGTATGCACCCTGGTCATGTTTTTTGTAATGTCTTGAAAGGACAGAATCTGGGGATAAGTCACCTACATAGTAATGACCAACATTTTGAAGTAGGACTAGATCAGATATATGCTGACTTTATGTCTAGAGGGTACCATGATGATGAGTTACAGTATGCACAGCAAAACACTAGAAAGTGTAGGCAAACCTGAGGGAAATCATATTTTTCTCAACCTCTTGTGTTTTTCCCAACGAAATTTTGTTATGGTGACTGAGAATGTAGCACCACATACTGTCAAGTGTAAGAGTTGCTCTTTTTGCAACTATATTGATGAATCAGGGAGATTTATACATCCTGTCTATGATAAGCCTTTTATACATTTTCCAATGGCAAACTACAACACTAAAGATTTAGTTTACTTGGCACATTGTATTACCTGCAAAAGCTTCTACGTTGGCAAGACTAACAGACGTTTGAGGGAGAGGATACGAGATCATTTATATTGCACACGGAGGGGTCTGAACTAGTTTTAGAATTAGTTACCATACATTAAGCTATACACATTGTTTCCATTGATATTTGAATAATATTTCGTCTCTAGAGACATGAGAGATATATACATATACACAGAGATAGTCCTTAGTCATTTCATTCACAGTTTTACATTATACACGTTTTTAATATTATTATTATTTTTAACACTATAGACATTACAGCTTTTACTTATATTAAGCTTTATATGTTTTGCATATGGTGGGTGTGCACACATATGCACTGGTGTTTTTAACTTGTTTTTGCCTTGGCTTAAAGCATATTATTTCCAGGTTGACTTTAAGAAGTGCTGGTGATTAATTATTAGTTCTAGGTACCTAGCAACCTGAAAATGTCGCTTTCATTGATTGGATGCACTACTGAATTTGTACTATAAATAGCTAGTGCTTTACTCTGTTTTTTGATCTGAAGAACCTATATGCAAAAGCGCTCATCTGTGTTTTATTCTTTACATAAAACTACGATTTGGATTTACCTCTGCTGTGTACCACTGGTTGAATTTCTCATTTTTACCTCTTGATTTTGATTGCTTTTACATACAAGTGGTTCTTTTTTCCCCAACATCATTTGGCTTTGGATTTATATCTATAGTAAGTAGTACAATGTAATTAGTCTGGCCTTACTTTCACTTGTTTGATCTCTTGAACATTGTCCTCATGAGTATGAACATCCTGGCTAGGCTAATATTTGCTTGGAGTTTTGTTGCTCACTTTGTTTGTAGAGCAAGACGTATTCATCCACTTATTACTGAATCCAGTGTGATCCAAGATTAGTATATCTCAAGGAGAGCAACACAGACCGCATTCTACTTGTCAGTAAACACTTTATCTCAACTGCAGTAACAATGGAGTAGGAATAATGGGTCTACTTTACATGGTCGACATTTCAGAAAGTCGACTTTCATATGGCCGAGACCATATGATCGACTTTTGGAACATAAGAACACAACTAACACTTACCTTAAACTGTTAGCAGGGGGGGGGGTCTGCCCCCACTGCACCCCCCGTGGGGGGCTCTGCCCTCCCTAACTTTAATATAACAACTCTGAGATTGCACTACAGTGCGGAAGTGGGACATTTTCTCATTCCGCACTGTGCGGAGATAATGGTTCCCCATGGTTGGCTTTTCAAAAGTCTATCATATGGTCTCAGCCATATGAAAGTCGACTTTATGAAAAGTCAACCATGTGAAGGGGACCCAGAAAAATATAGATGGGAAGATTTGATTTGTTTTTTGAGCATCAGCAATTGTTCATACAGTGATCAGGTCAGGTACATGCATTATGTGAAAGTGTGTAGTCAAACTGTGATTTATGAGCTGTTGTGACCTGATAAGTACAATGCTAACATTTAGGTAGTGAGCATGGATAGTGGGTCTACTACTCCCATACCCACCAGTGATGCACATTACTTGACTTCAACTTAATACTGGAAAACATTTCAGTGCAGTTCTGCTAGGTCATATGCATTGTATGCACTTAACTGCAGAAATCAGTGATAGGCAAATTCCATTTCAATCCTATCCCTAACAATAGAGCAAAAAAAAATTGCAACATGACTCTAACATGATAGAAGACAGGGCAGTTCACCATATCTCCACATCTGTAATTGACATATCCCAGGTACACACTGTATCTCATAGAGCTGTCTCTTATAGTACTATCTGAAAGAAATGAATGCTTCCATCCCATTCCCCTCTTATCCTGAAGTCTTGCACACTTAACTACTGTACAGTCATCATTAACACATTCTTTAATGATCTGTTTCCAGGAGACTCTCAGTCTAGTGTAATCCATTTACATAACAATACTTTAGGCTGGGCAGCACCTGAGAAGTTTGAACTCTGATGTAACTGTGATTATATACTGTGTATTTTCTTGTTCTTTTATTATTTATTATTAAATATATCTAAACATTTCATTGTGGCTTATATTTGTGAGACATATTTAAACTCTGAGAGTACTTGCATATTTATTTGGTGACACTGTGGGCCACTCCAGATAGCCTTGCTCTTGGTCAAACCACCATTTGTATTAATAGTAACATTACACAGCAAGCTTGGACACCCTTTTTTAAGGGCCTTAAAGTAGCTGATAAGGGTGTGGCTGGTGGCAGTAATAACTACCTTATAGTCTGGGCAGAAGGGGGCATAGGTAGTAAACCTGTGCCCGCCTTTCTCAGGTGTGTGTGTGTTTGTGTATTAATCAAATCTGAAAGAGTGTGTGTGTTAGCTACTTGGGTAGGGACATGAAGCAGTGGTTGGACAGAGAGGGTGCTGGAGGTCTTGACTTTGCCACTCAGCTGAGATCTCAATTCTATAGCTGTGCCAGTGGTCTAGATATGGATTATGTGTGATAACAAAGTAAGTGTGTCCCATTATATATTGCATTAAGTGTACCCGGTCTATCCAAAATAATTTTCTCCAATTCTGCTAGCAACTAACAATTAACCAGAATACAAACAAATTCAGGTGCAGTAGGCTTTCTCCTGACATCACCTGCAAAAGGGGATAGCAGCAGCAAATAACTTCTGCACTTATGTAGAACTAAGACAAAAATTAGAAAAATTCCCATGGAACATCCATCCTCCATTCCTCTGACCCCTGCAGCTGCAAGGCTAGCTCTTGATAGTCCTGAAGTAGAAGCTACAGCAGATGGATCTAGAGTCTGCACTTGTGACTGACATCTACCAAGTTATTACTACAGACAAGGCTAAGATGAAGATATGAATAATCTGAAACAATTAACAGTAAAATGATCTGTGATCCTTTTATTTCCATTAAATACTGTAAGAAGTGTGTCCATAACAGATATGTTAGAAAGTCAGACTGGAGGGCAATTATCTCTTATATCATATTGAGCTCTCAGTTCAGAAAATGCCAACCACCTATCTTTGCAGATAGATATGAAAAAAAAAAATCTCAGTGAAAACTTACCTTTCAAGAAGTCACCAGTTTGAGAGTTGCTAAAACCCAAGCATTATCTGTTCATAAACTGTTTCCATATAGTACGTATTCCCTTAATAAAATTAAATACTGCCTGCTGTAGCTAAAGGTGAAAACAGACCAAGGAGTTAACTATTTTCTCATCACCTCTGATTATAACCTGCCAAGTTCATCAGCTGAACACTGAAGGAGCCTGTAAAAGACAATGGCCAAAGATAGACTTCAGAATAAAGCTGGTAAAATGGGATACCTATTTCCTCATAGACTGGTAAAGACTATAGCCATCCAGTGCATGTGCTTGCTGGTTTCTTCTTCAAAATACATTCCTTATTAAACCTTTCTGAGATATAATTTATGCTTCTTAAACAGTTAAATCGACGTTTTGGCAAGAGTAAAGAAGCCCTGGCATAATCTGTTGCTTAACAAGTCTGTAATATCATGTATACTATAGGGGTTAAACCAAATTTCACCAAGAATTGTTGGCATGTGTTCAAGGAACCATTTTTATTGTATCCTGCAAGCACATGTTGGGAGTGTGTTGGGAAGCTCCCTTACCCCACTGCAATGCAAACTCATACAAAATGCTGCCGGCAAAGCATCATTAACAAGAGTGATGGCTCATATGAGCATTTCCTTTTTTTACATCACTAAAAAGCATTTGCTCACATGATGTAAACACAATATGTCAGAAAAATAATACTGATACACTAATTGAAAAGAAAAATTGTTGAATTTGTAAACTTGTAAAAATAGGTTAATTTAAAATGTTTTTTTGCAGGGGGGCAAGCCCCCTACATCCCACAATGTGGCGGGCAAGCCCCCACACCTCCCAAAATCATATATACTAACTCCATGGTTACACAAATTCAAAGATGGGAGAAGTCTCTCAAAATCAGTGATTTACTGTCAGACATTATCCAAGCAGTGATTTACAATTAAAAATCAGGTTTATGCCACTTGGAGATGAACAACATTATCAAAACCGACATGCTTGACACCAAATGATCAACAGTGCAGGTTACTGACCATTTTGAATGAGATCTTAGTAAAGTGGGGAGTGGGGAATGTACCCTTTTCCTCACTGTAGTACGATCTCGGAATTGGTATATATAATTTGCAGGGGTATAGGGTGTATCCCCCCACATGGTGGTTTCAGGGGTCTTGCTTCCCTGCAAAAGCATTGTTTTTTGTTGTTTATGTTGATTGACAAACTACATTGTTGATCATGTGGTCTTGATGATATGAGTTTCAACAATGTTATTTGTAGATAAATTGAAATAGATCCTGAAAATCACTGATCTGTGCTATGTGCTGTAGAGACATGTCTTTAGGTTGCACTATTTAAAGCATTCCATTGGTATACACTGTTCCACACAGCATATTTCCTGATTGTATCTGCCATTAATTATTAGTTGTTGATCAAATGTGGTTAGATGAAATATTTTTAAACAAATGTGTTGTTGACCACTTGCAAAATGAGTATTCAAGCAATTTACTCACATGCCTGTGTGTGTGTGTGTGTGTGTGTGTGTGTGTGTGTGTGTGTGTGTGTGTGTGTGTGTGTGTGTGTGTGTGTGTGTGTGCGTATATCTATATAGATTTCTTGTAGCTTGACAGCTGAACCTATTAACCTATTTTCTGAAATCTACTGTCTTTCTCTGAGCTCCTAAATCCCTTTGTGATGTCCCCTGTCCTGAATCCTCACCACTGACACTGGAGAGGGATGTTCACTTGGAACAAAAATGGATGAACCAATTATTTTCAGATGCAGCTGTCTGCATCAAGCACAATTTCCGTTAATTTCACACAGGAGCACACTCAGTCCAGGGCCTTTGTTTTTCTCTCTCTCTCTCTCCAGATCCCCAATAAAACTCCCCAGTGGCACAGCTATAGAGCTGAGTCCTCAGCTGAGTGTCTAAGCCAAGTTCTCCACAACTCTCTCTGCAAAACCAGTGCTTTGTGACCCTGTTCCAAGCAGCTGACATACACATACAGACTCTGAGATTTGATTTGCACACACACACACACACACACACACACACACACACACACACACACACACACACACACACACACACACACACACACACCTAGGAAAGGCTGGCATGGATTTACTAGCTATATACATTTCAACAGTTACAATAATACATGTACATTTCTTCCTCTGTCCAGCAGAACACACTCTTGATACTTTTTTTAACACGAGCAACTTTACAAATACATTTTCAGCACAAGTATCTGTACAAATCAGTTTGATATTCAAATAACATATAATTCTTTACTAAATTCCATCTAGCTGTGCTGACATATGTTACACATCCACTGCCCTACCTCTCCTGGCAGAGCTGGCAACACCTCACATCATCACACCCTTCAAAGTGTAGAACAAATGTAAAGGTCATTAAAAGTAGTGTTTAGATATGTGAATCACAAATTTAGAACTATGTAACACAAGGCCAGTTGCAATGCAAATAAAAAACAGTAACAATGAACAATAATATTACAAATGGACCCAGGTAATTATAGACCCATAAACCTGACCAGCCTCACCTGTAATGCTACGGAAAGGATCATTATGGAATAAAGACATAGGTAATCTACAAAGTCTTGACCTAAGATTTGTCAAGGCAGATCCAGCCTACTTAACCTGGTCAATTACATCAAGAAGGTTTCCTGAAGCAATGAGTGAAAGCAAATCCGTGTACACCACATATCTAGACCTTGAAAGGTGTTCAATACCATCTTACATTCAGGTAATGTAGATAAACTCTCCCATTCAAATGTAAATCCCCATATAACTCATTGAATAACTAATTGGCTCATAAGTAGAATCCAGGAAATTAGGTAAGGAATTTCACCTACCAGCTTTAGCTATACTTATCTATACCAACTTCCCCATACATAAAAGTGCAGAAAAAAACTGTAATACAATTGTTTGTTTAATTTAACTGTTGAGGCTGCCCACTAAAGTGTGCTAGCCTGTGTAACTGATTTATTACTGTTTCTGCATTTTCTGTGTGTTTTCTATCTAAAAACAAAACAAAAAAAAAATAATAATCCTTGTTTTCCTGCCTCTCCTCGACTAGTTCAGACCAGTTTACAGGCTTTGCTGTATTCTGGGCTGTGGTGTAGTTCCTGTGTTGTCCATTACCTTACTTGGATAGAAGGAAGTTTCTTTGCTCACCAGTGGGAGTGGGGAGCCTTGAGCAGCCTACCTGTCCCTGAAGGAGTGACCTCAGCACAAGAGCTGTAGCAATTGGTTGTTTTGGACCATTTCTAGCTCTTTTGAAGTTCCCTGTTTAAAATCCGCCTCTGGGCATTTTTTTCTGGCTATACTACTCAGACAAGCTCCTCGTGGTCCTGCAGAGTGGCCCTAGCTACAGAGAACTCAGAAAAGTGACTATTTTCTTGATTTAAGTATCTTTGCTGTTTTTTTACTTGAAATACCTTCTCTAGCTTACCTTAAACAAGCTTAAACTTTTTTTTAGCTGTTTGTTGCATTATTTAATATCTGCACTTAAAGTTACATTTAGTCGAAAATTGGTCGAAAGTTTGTTTGTTTGTTTGTTTGTTTGTTTAATTTAACTGTTGAGGCTGCCCACTAAAGTGGGCTAGCCTGTGTAACTGATTTATTACTGTTTCTGCATTTTCTGTGTGTTTTCTATCTAAAAACAAAAAAACCACAAAAAAATAATCCTTGTTTTCCCGCGTCTCCTCGGCTAGTTTAGATCACTTTACAGGCTTTGCTGTATTCTGGGCTGTGGTGTAGTTCCTGTGCTGTCCATTACCTTACTTGGATAGAAGGAAGTTTCTTTGCTCACCAGTGGGAGTGGGGATCCTTGAGCAGCCTACCTGTCCCTGAAGTAGTGACCTCAGCACAAGAGCTGTAGTAATTGGTTGTTTTGGACCATTTCTAGCTCTTTTGAAGTTCCCTGTTTAAAATCCGCCTCTGGGCATTTTTTTCTGGCTATACTACTCAGACAAGCTCCTCGTGGTCCTGCAGAGTGGTCCTAGCTACAGAGAACTCAGAAAAGTGACTACTTTCTTGATTTAAGTATCTTTGTTGTTTTATTACTTGAAATACCTTCTCTAGCTTACCTTAAGCGTAAACTGTTTTTTTAGCTGTTTGTTGCATTATTTAATATCTGCACTTAAAGTTATATTTAATCGAAAATTGGTCGAAAGTTTGTTTGTTTGTTTGTTTGTTTGTTTAATTTAACTGTTGAGGCTGCCCACTAAAATGTGCTAGCCTGTGTAACTGATTTATTACTGTTTCTGCATTTTCTGTGTGTTTTCTATCTACAAACAAAAAAAACAAAAAAATAATCCTTGTTTTCCCGCCTCTCCTCGACTAGTTTAGACCAGTTTACAGGCTTTGCTGTATTCTGGGCTGTGGTGTAGTTCCTGTGTTGTCCATTACCTTACTTGGATAGAAGGAAGTTTCTTTGCTCACCAGTGGGAGTGGGGAGCCTTGAGCAGCCTACCTGTCCCTGAAGGAGTGACCTCAGCACAAGAGCTGTAGTAATTGGTTGTTTTGGACCATTTCTAGCTCTTTTGAAGTTCCCTGTTTAAAATCTGCATCTGGGCATTTTTTTCTGGCTATACTACTCAGACAAGCTCCTCGTGGTCCTGCAGAGTGGTCCTAGCTACAGAGAACTCAGAAAAGTGACTACTTTCTTGATTTAAGTATCTTTGCTGTTTTTTTACTTGAAATACCTTCTCTAGCTTACCTTAAACAAGCTTAAACTGAATTTTTAGCTGTTTGTTGCATTATTTAATATCTGCACTTAAAGTTACATTTAGTCGAAAATTGGTCGAAAGTTTGTTTGTTTAATTTAACTGTTGAGGCTGCCCACTAAAGTGTGCTAGCCTGTGTAACTGATTTATTACTGTTTCTGCATTTTCTGTGTTTTCTATCTAAAAACAAAAAAAAACCCCAAAAAATAATCCTTGTTTTCCCACCTCTCCTCGATTAGTTTAGACCAGTTTACAGGCATTGCTGTATTCTGGGCTGTGGTGTAGTTCCTGTGTTGTCCATTACCTTACTTGGATAGAAGGAAGTTTCTTTGTTCACCAGTGGGAGTGGGGAGCCTTGAGCAGCCTACCTGTCCCTGAAGGAGTGACCTCAGCACAAGAGCTGTAGCAATTGGTTGTTTTGGACCATTTCTAGCTCTTTTGAAGTTCCCTGTTTAAAATCCGCCTCTGGGCATTTTTTTCTGGCTATACTACTCAGACAAGCTCCTCGTGGTCCTGCAGAGTGGCCCTAGCTACAGAGAACTCAGAAAAGTGACTATTTTCTTGATTTAAGTATCTTTGCTGTTTTTTTACTTGAAATACCTTCTCTAGCTTACCTTAAACAAGCTTAAACTTTTTTTTAGCTGTTTGTTGCATTATTTAATATCTGCACTTAAAGTTACATTTAGTCGAAAATTGGTCGAAAGTTTGTTTGTTTGCTTGTTTGTTTAATTTAACTGTTGAGGCTGCCCACTAAAGTGGGCTAGCCTGTGTAACTGATTTATTACTGTTTCTGCATTTTCTGTGTGTTTTCTATCTAAAAACAAAAAAACCACAAAAAAATAATCCTTGTTTTCCCGCGTCTCCTCGGCTAGTTTAGATCACTTTACAGGCTTTGCTGTATTCTGGGCTGTGGTGTAGTTCCTGTGCTGTCCATTACCTTACTTGGATAGAAGGAAGTTTCTTTGCTCACCAGTGGGAGTGGGGATCCTTGAGCAGCCTACCTGTCCCTGAAGTAGTGACCTCAGCACAAGAGCTGTAGTAATTGGTTGTTTTGGACCATTTCTAGCTCTTTTGAAGTTCCCTGTTTAAAATCCGCCTCTGGGCATTTTTTTCTGGCTATACTACTCAGACAAGCTCCTCGTGGTCCTGCAGAGTGGTCCTAGCTACAGAGAACTCAGAAAAGTGACTACTTTCTTGATTTAAGTATCTTTGTTGTTTTATTACTTGAAATACCTTCTCTAGCTTACCTTAAACAAGCGTAAACTGTTTTTTTAGCTGTTTGTTGCATTATTTAATATCTGCACTTAAAGTTATATTTAATCGAAAATTGGTCGAAAGTTTGTTTGTTTGTTTGTTTAATTTAACTGTTGAGGCTGCCCACTAAAATGTGCTAGCCTGTGTAACTGATTTATTACTGTTTCTGCATTTTCTGTGTGTTTTCTATCTACAAACAAAAAAAACAAAAAAATAATCCTTGTTTTCCCGCCTCTCCTCGACTAGTTTAGACCAGTTTACAGGCTTTGCTGTATTCTGGGCTGTGGTGTAGTTCCTGTGTTGTCCATTACCTTACTTGGATAGAAGGAAGTTTCTTTGCTCACCAGTGGGAGTGGGGAGCCTTGAGCAGCCTACCTGTCCCTGAAGGAGTGACCTCAGCACAAGAGCTGTAGTAATTGGTTGTTTTGGACCATTTCTAGCTCTTTTGAAGTTCCCTGTTTAAAATCTGCATCTGGGCATTTTTTTCTGGCTATACTACTCAGACAAGCTCCTCGTGGTCCTGCAGAGTGGTCCTAGCTACAGAGAACTCAGAAAAGTGACTACTTTCTTGATTTAAGTATCTTTGCTGTTTTTTTACTTGAAATACCTTCTCTAGCTTACCTTAAACAAGCTTAAACTGAATTTTTAGCTGTTTGTTGCATTATTTAATATCTGCACTTAAAGTTACATTTAGTCGAAAATTGGTCGAAAGTTTGTTTGTTTAATTTAACTGTTGAGGCTGCCCACTAAAGTGTGCTAGCCTGTGTAACTGATTTATTACTGTTTCTGCATTTTCTGTGTTTTCTATCTAAAAACAAAAAAACCCCCCAAAAAATAATCCTTGTTTTCCCACCTCTCCTCGATTAGTTTAGACCAGTTTACAGGCTTTGCTGTATTCTGGGCTGTGGTGTAGTTCCTGTGTTGTCCATTACCTTACTTGGATAGAAGGAAGTTTCTTTGTTCACCAGTGGGAGTGGGGAGCCTTGAGCAGCCTACCTGTCCCTGAAGGAGTGACCTCAGCACAAGAGCTGTAGCAATTGGTTGTTTTGGACCATTTCTAGCTCTTTTGAAGTTCCCTGTTTAAAATCCGCCTCTGGGCATTTTTTTCTGGCTATACTACTCAGACAAGCTCCTTGTGGTCCTGCAGAGTGGCCCTAGCTACAGAGAACTCAGAAAAGTGACTATTTTCTTGATTTAAGTATCTTTGCTGTTTTTTTACTTGAAATACCTTCTCTAGCTTACCTTAAACAAGCTTAAACTTTTTTTTAGCTGTTTGTTGCATTATTTAATATCTGCACTTAAAGTTACATTTAGTCGAAAATTGGTCGAAAGTTTGTTTGTTTGTTTGTTTGTTTAATTTAACTGTTGAGGCTGCCCACTAAAGTGGGCTAGCCTGTGTAACTGATTTATTACTGTTTCTGCATTTTCTGTGTGTTTTCTATCTAAAAACAAAAAAACCACAAAAAAATAATCCTTGTTTTCCCGTGTCTCCTCGGCTAGTTTAGATCACTTTACAGGCTTTGCTGTATTCTGGGCTGTGGTGTAGTTCCTGTGCTGTCCATTACCTTACTTGGATAGAAGGAAGTTTCTTTGCTCACCAGTGGGAGTGGGGATCCTTGAGCAGCCTACCTGTCCCTGAAGTAGTGACCTCAGCACAAGAGCTGTAGTAATTGGTTGTTTTGGACCATTTCTAGCTCTTTTGAAGTTCCCTGTTTAAAATCCGCCTCTGGGCATTTTTTTCTGGCTATACTACTCAGACAAGCTCCTCGTGGTCCTGCAGAGTGGTCCTAGCTACAGAGAACTCAGAAAAGTGACTACTTTCTTGATTTAAGTATCTTTGTTGTTTTATTACTTGAAATACCTTCTCTAGCTTACCTTAAACAAGCGTAAACTGTTTTTTTAGCTGTTTGTTGCATTATTTAATATCTGCACTTAAAGTTATATTTAATCGAAAATTGGTCGAAAGTTTGTTTGTTTGTTTGTTTAATTTAACTGTTGAGGCTGCCCACTAAAATGTGCTAGCCTGTGTAACTGATTTATTACTGTTTCTGCATTTTCTGTGTGTTTTCTATCTACAAACAAAAAAAACAAAAAAATAATCCTTGTTTTCCCGCCTCTCCTCGACTAGTTTAGACCAGTTTACAGGCTTTGCTGTATTCTGGGCTGTGGTGTAGTTCCTGTGTTGTCCATTACCTTACTTGGATAGAAGGAAGTTTCTTTGCTCACCAGTGGGAGTGGGGAGCCTTGAGCAGCCTACCTGTCCCTGAAGGAGTGACCTCAGCACAAGAGCTGTAGTAATTGGTTGTTTTGGACCATTTCTAGCTCTTTTGAAGTTCCCTGTTTAAAATCTGCATCTGGGCATTTTTTTCTGGCTATACTACTCAGACAAGCTCCTCGTGGTCCTGCAGAGTGGTCCTAGCTACAGAGAACTCAGAAAAGTGACTACTTTCTTGATTTAAGTATCTTTGCTGTTTTTTTACTTGAAATACCTTCTCTAGCTTACCTTAAACAAGCTTAAACTGAATTTTTAGCTGTTTGTTGCATTATTTAATATCTGCACTTAAAGTTACATTTAGTCGAAAATTGGTCGAAAGTTTGTTTGTTTAATTTAACTGTTGAGGCTGCCCACTAAAGTGTGCTAGCCTGTGTAACTGATTTATTACTGTTTCTGCATTTTCTGTGTTTTCTATCTAAAAACAAAAAAAACCCCCAAAAAATAATCCTTGTTTTCCCACCTCTCCTCGATTAGTTTAGACCAGTTTACAGGCTTTGCTGTATTCTGGGCTGTGGTGTAGTTCCTGTGTTGTCCATTACCTTACTTGGATAGAAGGAAGTTTCTTTGTTCACCAGTGGGAGTGGGGAGCCTTGAGCAGCCTATCTGTCCCTGAAGGAGTGACCTCAGCACAAGAGCTGTAGTAATTGGTTGTTTTGGGCCATTTCTAGCTCTTTTGAAGTTCCCTGTTTAAAATCCACCTCTGGGCATTTTTTTCTGACTATACTACTCAGACAAGCTCCTCGTGGTCCTGCAGAGTGGTCCTAGCTACAGAGAACTCAGAAAAGTGACTACTTTCTTGATTTAAGTATCTTTGCTGTTTTTTTACTTGAAATACCTTCTCTAGCTTACCTTAAACAAGCTTAAACTGTTTTTTTAGCTGTTTGTTGCATTATTTAATATCTGCACTTAAAGTTACATTTAGTCGAAAATTGGTCGAAAGTTTGTTTGTTAGTTTAATTTAACTGTTGAGGCTGCCCACTAAAGTGTGCTAGCCTGTGTAACTGATTTATTACTGTTTCTGTATTTTCTGTGTTTCTATATAAAAACAAAAAAAAACAAAAAATAATCCTTGTTTTCCCGCCTCTCCTCGACTAGTTTAGACCAATTTACAGGCTTTGCTGTATTCTGGGCTATGGTGTAGTTCCTGTGTTGTCCATTACCTTACTTGGATAGAAGGAAGTTTCTTTGCTCACCAGTGGGAGTGGGGAGCCTTGAGCTGCCTACCTGTCCCTGAAGGAGTGACCTCAGCACAAGAGCTGTAGTAATTGGTTGTTTTGGACCATTTCTAGCTCTTTTGAAGTTCCCTGTTTAAAATCCACGTGTGCTGCTTTCTTGCGACAGCGCACAGTGCAGCGCCGGTTAAACAAGGTTAAACTTCTTCTGGCTCCGCCAAGTCTGCTCTTCAAATTTTCCCTTAAGGAAGCTCTACTCTTAGTATAATCAGACTACTCGCTATATTATAAGCCTAGCACTTGTTCTCAAAACTTCTCTTCTAAGTAAGCACTCTCATACTAAAGTAAGCACTACATCCACCTACCACCCCTGTGAATATCCACTTCCCTTAAAGGCACAGCACTCCCTTATACTATTCTAGCATATCGAGTGGTAGATTACTGGCATCCTCTCCAGTTCAGCTGGTTAATCTGGGAATCTTGAGACAATGCTACAATTGTCTCATGTACACAGACAACCCTCTCCTCCTCCCAAGAAACACAAATACATGTGAGAGATGCAACTATATAGCCAAACTGGAGGCTGAACTCTCTCAACTCAGGGCTGGCATGACCAGACAGTAGGAGATGGTAACCACACACACAACAAACCCAGTCCCACATAGACTACCACAACTGCAAACCAAACACATAAAAACACAAAGACATACTCGGAGGCTCTAATAAAAAATTTAACAAAACAACAGAGGCTCCCAAAGCAGACATCCAAAAATCCACCACCTCAAAACAAAACACATGCAACACATGCTTCAATAAATCAGTGTGTCAAACAATCACAGCCCTTAAGGCCAAACACCATGCCTGATACACTAGTAATAGGTGACTCTATAGTCAGACACACTGATGTCCCGCTTACCAGGCTGAACAAGGAGAGGGTGACTGTGAGCTGCCTATCGAGAGCTAGGATCTGCCACATAACACACTCACTCAGGTCACTCCAAAGCAAGTACAAATATGACCCTGTCATTGTCCATGCTGGCATGAATGACCTGAGACGTACCTCCCTGGACTACATGAAAAGAGACATAGAGGAGCTCTCTGATTATGTAGCCCTGGCTGGTATGACCCTGACCCTGAGCAGCATCTTACCCTCACCAAGAATGATGCCACAATACAAAGACAAGATGATCAGCTTTAATAATTGGCTCAAGTACTGGTGTCATTCTAAGGGGATCCAATGTCTGTCTGCTTGGGATGACATGTTGGGCAAGCCACGCTGCTTCGCAATGGACGGCTTGCACCTGTCACCACTGAGTTTCCAGATATTGGCTAAGGCTCTTGCCACCCCCATAGTGCCTTTTTTAGGCAAGGCTCAAAAGACAAACCCACCTCCTTAGAAAACAAAAATGGAAAAAAACTAAGGGTAATGCTGCTCAACACCAGAAGTCTAAATCTCAAGATGAAGGCACTCAAGGCACTCCTCAGTATGGAGAACATCGACGTCTGTGCAGTAACTGAAACCTGGTTCAAGGCTCCTGAGAGCACCCCAGTGCTACCAGGCTATACCTCGTATCATGCTTTTCGGCCCCAAAACCCAGGCCGAACCACAAAGGGAGGGGGAGTGCCCATATTCACCAAGGACACCCACACCTCCAGGTTAGTAGCAACACATGAAGCATCGGAGACCATACAGGTGCAACTAACCATAGGCAAAACTGCTATACAACTGGTAGCATGTTACAGACCACCCTCCCAATCTCAGGAACCCCACTCAGCCTTCCTGAAGACATTGGAGAATATGAATGTATCACAAAATACCATCATACCGGGAGACTTCAACTACCCTAACATAGATTGGGTACATTATTATAGCCCTAAAACCCTAGCCCAAAGGTTCCTGGAATTCATAAATTCAAATGCACTGGAACAACTAGTCACCTCTCCCACTAGGGGAGATAATATACTAGAAGAAAGAAACACCAACAACGAGGGGCTTAAGGGTAGATCGTCTGCCTGCTTATGAGTTTTCTGAGGAAGACTCAGACTTGTTTGACGAATGGAAAGACATTTCTCTTAAATGTACATTGGGCTGGTTGAAAGTGTTGGTAAAACGCAATGAGAGACTGTTAAAAAAAGTCCGAGAAGAAATTGTTAGTATGCAAGATAAACTGCTTTCTGACTATTCTGAGTCAGAAGTTGAAGTCAATCTCATGAATATAAAGAGTCGGGTGTCTAAAATTGAACAACAAGTTATCCAACGGAAAAAGAAGAAATATACACGAGATAGTACTGATTATAGTACTGGCAAGATTTTCTCCTGGCAGTACAACTTTAAAAGTGGGCGGGGCAAGGCTCCTTTGAAAAGTAAAAGATTTAGATCCCGCGACTCAAGAGATACTTCCATTTCTTCAGCGGATACCAGTTCGGTAGGGCGTAAAAGTGTTTCGTTTGAGGAACTGAATACCGGGGAAGCTTCTGCTTCTAATGAAATGTTGGAGACTGAGACTTCGACGAATGGCAGAGTAAATCAAAGAAAGGGTCGAAATCGACGTTTTCAGCCCAGGGGTGAGAGAAAATGATTCTGATTTGTTTAGCTTTAATGCTAACGCTAACAGAGAAAGACTTAATAATGACTTTGCTACTGTTGACTATGTTTTACCTGATATTCATATGCCTGACTCTCAAGTGTCTGATGCTAATATTTGTTCTGGGTCCGTTTTAGATATTATCAATTTATCTGATTGTACTATTACTAATAGCATGCGAAATGTTTTATGTAAAGGAACTAAGTTTGTTCCTACGCATATTCCTTGTGTGGCTGAAATTTTAAACAAAGTCAAGGAATTTTGCAGAAAATTACATCTGAAGGTATTTTTTTGTAATAAGGAAGCCCATAAATCACTTGAGCTTGATTCATTCATGGATAATTCTTTAATGGATATTTCCTTGCATGAAAATGAAATGATAGACATTCATGGAATGACAGAGGATTCCTCATGTTTGAATTTTGAATATAATACTGGTTATGGTAAACTTGAGGTTCCGCAGTTTCCACATAGTAGTGATTTTTTGCCTCCTAAAATTAATCAGACCATTATTATTTTTGAAAATGTTGTGAAGAAACAAGTTATGAAAGAATATGGTTTGTTTAAAAAGAAGGCAATGTGTTTTAATTTAACAAAGGAAGAATGGCAAGCACTCTGCCACATAAGAGAGCTCAGTGACCGTTATGTTTTTGTGGAGTCAGATAAGGGGGGCAATTGGGTTGTATTTAATAAAGAAAAGTACAATTCAATAGCCCTAAATATTTTGATGGATAATAATGTTTATGCTTCTCTCTTGAACAATCCTATATTGGAATTCAATAGTGCCCTACATGACTTATTGGATAGAGGGGAAAGATTGGGTTTCTTCTCTGCAGGGGATGTGAAAAAATTATATATTAAAAATCCTAGTATTGCAAAATTTTTTATTTTGCCTAAAATACATAAGGATTTAAATAATCCCCCAGGGCATCCAATTGTTAGTGGAAAAGGGGCCTTTTTACAAAATGTGGGCATTTTTCTGGATTCTGTTCTAAAGAAATATATCACAAGAATTCCTTCACATGTTAAAAATACAAAGGAGGTCTGTGATAATTTCAAGGGAATTATATGGCAGGACAATTTTTATTGGGCAAGTGTTGATGTAAAATCTTTATATACGTCTATTTGTAATAAATGGGGTTTAGATGCAGTACATCGGCTCTTGGGTGATGGACCCAGAACAACATATATTATTTCTCTATTGGAATTTTGTCTTACTCACAATTTTTTTGAATTTGATAAAAAATGTTACCTACAAAGGGAAGGTACAGCAATGGGTGCTAGTTTTGCTCCCTCTTATGCCATAATTTTTATGGGTTTTTTTGAAAATTTATTTTTGTACACTACTAATTTTTTTCAAAAAAATGTGATTGTTTACAAGAGATACATTGATGATTTAATATTTTTGTGTAAGGGCAATTCAATGGAGTTTAATGACTTTATTTCAACTTTGAAATTAAACTCTTGTGGTTTGGACTTTACTTTTGAAGTGAAGTCAAGGTCAATCCAGTTTTTGGATGTTGAGTTTTATGTTGGTAATGATGGGAAGATACAACATAAACCCTTCCACAAAATTACGGCAGTAAACAATTTTCTGCATGCCACTAGTATGCATAGTGTTCAGTTGACTAACTCTTTACCTTTGGGAGAATTTAAAAGAATTGCTGCTAATACTTCAGAAGTTAGAAATTTAAAGAGGGAATTTGATGTAATTTGTGAAAAATTAAATAAATCGAAGATATAGATGGAATAATATTATGTTACATAGAAATAAAGTTGAAAGAGAGTTAAACTTACACTCTAGTGTTCACCAATACTTAGGTAAAAAGAATGAAAAAAGTGGGAATACTAGGGATGTTGGAGGTTTTTTAGAATCAGCTTGTAATGATGGCAATAACATGGAGGTTAAGGATAAAATATGTTTTGTCAATAGGTATTCACTTTGTTCACCTATATTAAGAAAAATAATATTCAATATGTGGCCTATAGTTATGAATGATGATTTTTTGAAAACTATTATCCCCAATGACATCATTTTCTCTTATGGTAGATGCAGTAATTTGAAATAGCTGGTTAGGTATAAAGGCAGGAGGGTTAAAGCTAGTAATGCTGGAGCTTATGCTTGTGGACGTTGTAAAGTTTGTAGTAAAATTGTGAATTTGGATGGTAGTATGATAAATGGCGTTAAATATAATGCCATTGATCATTTCAGTTGTAATTCCTTTGGGGTAATTTATATAATAGGTTGTAAATGTGAAATAAGAAAATGGTACATAGGGCAGACAAAAATAAAAATAAAACTGAGAATCATGGAACACTTGGGAGATATCAGGAGGGGTAGACTGGATAGTCCAGTAGCTAATCACTTTCATCAATTTCATGGTGGTGGATGTGAGGACTTTATATTTAGTGTTTTGGCAAAACCAGATAGGGGTGGGGGGGCAAACATTAATTTTCAGAAAAAAATATTGAAAATGGAATCTAATTTTATAATAAATTATAAAACCCTGTTTCCAAATGGTATGAATTTAGAAATGTAAGTATTATACTAATGTATAAAAGTAATATTAAAGATTTATAATAACATGTTGTGACAAGTAATATTAAAGATTAATAATAATATGTGGTGTTAAATTCAAAAAGTTTTCTAAATTTCTTAATTGATTAATTAATTTGATTGTTTAATTGAAATGACTGGTGTATATATAAGCTGGTGTGATTTAGAATAATTTATTCCAATGAAGGCGAAGGCCGAGGTACCAGAATCTGTTTAAAAGAAGTAAAGATTTTTTCCAGTTGGCTGCAATTTTCGTTGTTGGTGTTTCTTTCTTTTGGTTTATCTACATGTGTTTTTTTGCGAGATAATATACTAGACCTGATCATCACAAACATGGGGACAAAATGCTCCACACCGGAGGTATACCCCTCACTAGTGAGATCTGACCACAAACTAATCACCCTGGATATACATATCCCACCTCCACCCCCAGCACAAAAGACCACAGTGAAAAACTTCTCAAAAGCAGACTTCACTCTTCTTAAGACTGAGATGGTATCCTTTAAGCCCACTGGGCCAGTGGAAACCACATCCCACAATGCTGAATCCTTCACAAATGCTTTCTATGGACATCTCCAAGAATGCATGGATCATGCAATCCCAAATAAATCCAAGACCCTCTCCACCAAAGGCAAGCGTCCTGTCTGGTGGACCTCAGCCATTAACAAATTCTATAACAAAAGAAGGAAGCTACTGCACGACAGAGCAAAATCCCATAAAGGGAAGACATCTCTGATCAACACTAGCAGAAAACTACGTTCTCTCATAAAAACATCCAAGGCCAACTTTGAGAGAAAAATCGCTAAGGACACTAAAGATAACCACAAAGCCTTCTTCAGCTATGTTAGAAACCTGGGTGAAAACCCTCAGATATGCTCAGAGTTAGTTCACAATGACAAAAATTACACTGAACCCCCAGATATTGCCAACATTCTGGCTGACAGGTTCAGTGCAAATTTCTCCCCTCCCTCACCCCCAAAAGAAGAAATACTTATCCCAGCTGAATGTAATCTCCCTGTCATCTCAGATGTCCAGGTGACAGCCGCCCTCAGCAAAGCTAAAGACACAGCATCAATGGGACCTGATGGTATCCCGGGGTGCATGCTACGTGAACTCCAAGAGGAGCTAAACCCGCACATAAAAATGCTATTTAACTTTAACCTTACTACAGGATATGTACCTGAACACTGGTGTACAGCAGCAGTGGTCCCACTCCACAAAGGGGGTACCTCTACAGACCCTGGGAACTACTGCCCCATAAACTTAACCAGCGTGGTCTGCAAAGCTATGGAAAGAATCATTATGGAACTCATAAACAGAGACATTGAGGACCTACAGACACTTGATCCCACCCAGTTCAGCTTTGTAAAGGGCAGATCCTGCCTTTTGAACCTGGTTGACTTTTTCGAAACAGTCACTAGAGCTATTGATGAGGGCAAAGCAGTCCATACAGCCTATCTGGACTTGGCTAAGGCCTTCGACACAATACCCCACTCAGGCATCATAGATAAGCTCAACAGCTTAAATGTAAACCCTTATTTCACTAGATGGGTTGCAAACTGGCTAAAGGACAGAACCCATAAAGTCAAAATCGCTGGAGCCATATCAGACTCAAAGCCAGTCACAAGTGGGGTCCCACAGGGATCTGTCCTGGGACCCCTCTTGTTCGGCATTTATTTCTCAGATGTTAAAGCAAACATGGGAGGGTTGTGGCTGACAAAGTTTGCAGGATACTGCAAACTAGGCGCCATAGTCGATACACCAGCTGACACATACATCCTACAAAAAGGCCTCACAGAAACGGACAACTGGTGCCGGAGTCATGGCCTTAAACCAAATGCCAAAAAATGTATAGTCATCCCCTTTGGGAAAAACAAAGTACCCACAAATTATCACATAGACAGTAACCCACTGAGTACGGAAAAAGTAATCAGAGACCTAGGGACCCAAGTCAACAATGACCTCTCATTTGACACCCACGTTGCCAAAGTGGTTAGAAAGACATTCTACCTTGCACACCTTATCATGAAGGGATTCACATCCAGATCCAAGGATGTGATTGTACCCCTATACTCCTCCCTCATCAGACCCATAATTGAGTACAATGCCCCATTTGGTATTTACCTCACCCGGCACTTGCAGCAGCTGGAGAGACCACAAAAATACCTCACCAAGAGGATCAAGGGTCTCCAACATATGTCTTATTCTGCCAGACTAAAGAAACTCCAGCTCTATTCAGTAGCATACCGCCTGCTCAGAGGTGATCTGTGCCTGATGTACAAGGCCATATCCAATCAGGAACTGATGGACATGCTCCACCTCAAAAAAATCCAAATCCATCAGAACCACGAGAGCTAAAGACTTAAACCTTGGCACAAGTATGAATAGGACATGCTGGAGGGATAGATTCATAACCCAGAGGCTTCCCATGCTCTGGAACAGAATCCCTGTTCATGTTAGGCAGAGCCCCTTACTGACTCTCTTCAAGAGAAATCTTGATGAGTGGATGGGAGATCGTAAGTTTACCCCAGGGGTCACCTCTGTGTCACTACTAGACAGGGGCACAGTAAACTAATTATATTATATAAGGGGACCTTCACTGTGTCACTAGTAGACAGAGGCATAGTATTCTAAATCTATTCTGTACATTTTTGTACCATTTCATGAGGTGGCAAAAGCCACATCACTATGGCTAGGCTTACAAATGCCCCAGGGCAGATAGCCTAGTACTAATCTATGAAACTATGAAACTATGATCTTTCTACAACAAACACTACTTTTCAAACTGCAACTCATCCAGTTGTGAATGGCAAGTTTTAATATTAACCAGTGGTTATATGATTCAAATTTAAAATAGACTTACTCATTGTTTTTGAGTATGTTTAGGGACAAACTTGTCAGCCTGGCAATACTATGAGCTATATTACCTGTATTTAAAATAATTCAGGAAAAAAATGTTAATGAAGAGAGGACTACTGTTTGTATATAACGGTAGCAGTGTTCATCCATGTGTGTGTGTGTGTGTGTGTGTGTGTGTGTGTGTGTGTGTGTGTGTGTGTGTGTGCATGTAAATTTTTCTGTGTCAGACTTTCAGTAGACCTGAGGACATCTATGGCCAGGTTTTAAGGTAGTCCTGCATAGCTGGTTGCAGCTAGGAAGCAGAGGGCATATGCTACCTTTGGTATAAGCAACACTTGCTACGGCACTTAAGGTTATTTTACTAAATGTGAGGAAGTGCATTAGGTCACATTCCATTTGAGGTTGGCGGGGGGGGGGGGGCGTTGTGAAATCTAATCAGCTTGTTTGCATGCCAACATTTGTATATACACACACACACACACATACGCGGCGTGCGCACACACACACACACACACACACACACACACACACACACACACACACACACACACACACACACACACACACACACAAACTCAAATTTGTAAATGACAATAACTGCGCCCATAGTAATCTGCACAGCCTAACTCAAGTAGTATTTATTTACGAGGTACTCAAACATTGAAAAAGGGGGTATTTGAGTGATTCCACTGCTTCAAATTTAAGTGGGTTTCATTGCGAAGAGAAAAGGAAACAGCAGAATTGCCTAAAATTCAGACTAAATGATATGACATCTTTCTATCAAAAATATTTCATTACTCATTCAGTGATGCATATTACACAGTGAAATCAAAAATACTAGTGTGTTGTGAGAAAGCAAAGATGATTTTTGGCAATAGCAAATGTGAGAGTTACTGCAGACAGACTTGTTTATCTATTTAATAACAAAATGCCACATAAGTTTAAAGTGAATACATTTTAGAAAGACTCCATAAATGTGATAGGAAGTGCGGCTTTGGCTATACTGAAAACAAAACGTGTCATCCTAATAGACTGAAGTCGATTGCATGGGTGAAGTTCAGTAAAGATATGAGATTATGTGGCTATCATCATCTTGGCAGGCATTGTGACATCAGTAATCCTGCTAATGGGCTTACATATACTAAAACTAGCTGTGCCTATTGCACTTAAAGTACAACTGCTATGGAACTTTCCTTATTGTACTAAAAGTTAGTGAAGAACTATATCCTAAGACTTGCTTTAAATATTTTTTTTTTGGGGGGGGGGGGGGTCTTGACTTCACACATCAAAAAATAAATATTTAACCAGTGTCTTTATTAGTCAGGTTTAGCAACCCTGTCTGCTGGGCGTACCCTTACTCCTGCCTTCTAACTGATTGGTTATTCTGCTTGATAACTTATGACAGTATCATTAATTAGCCTTTTGTTACCTTGCCCTTTACTAAGTAAGCAGCCTTCTGAGTGACTTTACCTGACTCATTTCATATGTGGCTTTCCAGGTTTGTTATCTGAAGACATGCCTAAAGGAAGATCACTAACAGAAAAAGGATGGGCGTCTGTTCCTTTTCTGAGCTTCTACGGTGTAATATTGAAAAAGTGATCAGAAGTGACCTTTGATATGACAAATTATCACGTTCCCAACCCTGAAATAGTCTCACATGATACATGCTATGTAGTGCTCACAAAACCATTAATAGATAACAGAGGACTGAATGAGATTACAGTTGACTAGTACGACCACCATTAGGAGCTAATTGGAAGAAGACATCTGTCACCAATGGCAGGCCTGATTAGCACGACAGCAGGAAATGGTGGGTATACAAAAATTTCACAAATATCCTGTTTTAAATACCATGCAAAGCTAATAGCTAGAATTGAGACAGCACAGATACTCTTCATATCATGACCTAAAGGTGCTTAAAAACAAAAATTTGAAAAAATTGAGCAGGATGAAAGATGTGGGTTAGGGATACAGTAGACACCAGGCATAACTCCTTATATCATGCCTTAAAGGCACTTAAAACATAGAAAAATATTTTCGACACATAATATGTGAGTGGGGGGGGGGGCACTAGACACCAAATATACTCTTTATATCATGTCATTAAGGCACTTAAGAAGAGTCAAGCCTAGTGCCCGCATCACTAATCACCTCATTTTTAGCTCTCTGTGGAGCCACTGGAAACTAGGGATTCTCCTATATATTACCTTAAAATCTTAAAAAAAATGTAAAGGTGGGGAAAAGTTTAAAACCTTGCACCCTGTACATATAAAGCAGATTACTAAGCAGGAGTTTAACCCACTACACTATCTGAAAAGCTAGTGGACCTGGGTATTTTTTACATCATGTTGTTGTTGTTGTTTGTCTTTTGTCTTTTCCTGGTTAGGGGTCGCCACAGCGGAACTCCGGTCCGCTAATGATTGGCAGTAGATTTTAATGAACGCCGAGGTGCCAGCTCGATGACCAACCTTCAACGAAGGCACACCCATTTACGCATGTCTTTCAAACGCCCATCCAACTGTGGGGAGGACATGCAGGCTCCACACAGAAGGCACTCCCCGCACTCCAGCCGAGAATCGAACGGGAGAACCTCTTGCTGTGAGGCAACAATGCTACCTCTGCACCACCGCGGCTAAGAAGTACAAAACTCTGGCATTATTCACTGCTTGCAATGGTCAATGATTTATGAGGGACATGGCAGTATAAGAGGCAACAGCAGGACATTTTTCTAAAATCAAGAGCAGCTGAGAGGGACTGGAGTGTGTCCGCACGGGGATACGCTTTGCCACAACACCAGAAGGAACACTAGTCAAAAGTAGTGAAACTTTTTAAACTATTAGGTGGACTCACTTAGAAAGTTAATATAGGAGCAGCTCTGGCATCATGATGTACTTTATCAATAGTAATAAGAAGGGAACTCTGATATCTGCCATTATGCATTAACTGTAAGGATTAGTTAGTTACATGAGTAGGGACAAAAAAATAAAAGACATCAGGGATGGTCTGTCAACTCAGGGCAGGTAAGAGGTATGTCAGTGTGTGTGTGTGTGTGTGTGTGTGTGTGTGTGTGTGTGTGTGTGTGTGTGTGTGTGTGTGTGTGCGCACGCGCGTGCGAGTGTGCAAGTTTGAATGTGAGTGTGAGAGTGAATGGTGGGTGCCTGTGCCAATGTGATGCATGGGCTACCAGTGTTGACTATCACAGGACTATGCTGATTTGTAGTTGTGGTAGTTAATATTGATTCAGAGACATGCAAATTAGCCTAAAATTAGGTCTTTACTCATTGAGGCTAAACTGTATTTTAACCTCAGTTTCTTGCATCACAGACATAACCCCTTTTGTTCGCAGCTCTTACCACCAGTGTTGGGCATATTTCTGAATTCCTGGGTGTAATCTTACATGAACACAGTAGAAATATAATCTTTATTTATTTGTTTGTTTGTTCACCATGGTAGAGCATTGTTCAAAGCTTGACCACAGGCTCAGCTTGAGTTGCATTTAACAGCAATAACAAAGCATAATATGCAGAGGTTCACGGAGATAGATAACATTTCATAGGAAATAAGAATAATAGAAAAGAACTTTAGTGTTAGCAATCAATATACAACATTTGAAATGAGATGGATTTATTGTAAAGTAGCGAGAAAAAGAATTTGGATAACATTGAATGGGAAAACAGATAAATTAGAAGCTGTGCTGGGTACAACAGTGTGATTATGTACATAGATACAGTATAGATAACTTACAAGTCACTGTTATGTAGGAGATGAAAGTGGGAAGAGGGATGGTAAGAGTATGCTGAAGTCTCTTACGGGATGCTCCTTGCATTGTAACATGTATACTCATGTTGATTTATAAGAAATTATAACACATGATAGGTCACTAGAATGTTAATACTCTTAAAATGTGGTCACCTCTTTTCAGTCCCAGTTTATACACCGTGTGGTACATCAGGCAACAAGCACCTTTCAGTGCTTGTTGTTTTGGTAGCAGTTACAGGTTTAATGGGTTCAAGTCAGTAGTCTAAGGCCCAACCCTCCTCAGAGGGTGCAGTGCACACATTCACACCAAGGGTCAATTTACAGTGACCAATCCACCTACTGCATGTCTTTGAAATGTAGGAGGAAACTGGAGCACCAGGTGGAAACTCACACGAATGCAGGGAGGACATGCAGACGATGCACAGAAGGCACCCCAGCTGAGAATTGAACAGGAGAACCTCTTGCTGTGAGGTGACAATGCTAACTGCTACACCACTGCGTCATGCTTCCCAGGCACACCCAAACAATAATAACAATATTGGCCTTGCCATTCACCCTACTGCTCTAACAAAAAATATTGCAGTTAGTACAGCATTTGCTTGTGTATGTGACTGTACATTTGCAGGAAGTTATCCAATCCTATATCTTGCCACACAGCTATGTTTTTTCTTGAAAAAAGTAAGTTTTAGTAGGTTTGGTTAGTTGTGTTTACATAAAGTCTTTCTTCATACTGTGGTTCCTTTTTGGATTAACAACATCTGTTACATAGGCATGGTGTTCTCTTATGCATGGTTGGCAAATTAGAAGGAAATTACTTTAACTTAGATTGTCTAGCCTCCACCTAGCCTACCTATACAACAAGTCTGGCCTTTTACTAACTTGCACTTTATAAAATATTTTCTCAGTAATACATACTTGAGGGCAGTGTGGGGGTGGTTGTCCTTGGCACTCACTGCCACCTCATCATACATTATTATCTCTTACTCCCACTAAATTCCATAATAAACATGAAATGGTGAAAAGTGTTTGCTGATCATCTCTTAGAATGGCCATTTGTTGGTCAGGTTGTTTTCATGAAAATCACATTGACTTGAAAAAGATTAGGCAACACTACCCTGGGTATTCTTTCCATGTAAGGAAGCAGAGACATAGAGCACTGTTTATATGAACTTGTGACAAAGATAAGTCAAGCAGTGTGGAGTTTGTGGGTACATGACTGTTATCCTTACAGTTCAAGGATTCATATCCTCAAACTGTCCTAATAAGTATAGTTACTTTTATAATGGAATATAAGAATACTTACATGGATAATTCACTTATCTGCTTCTAGATGGTTGACACTGAGATAGCAAGCAAATTAATGCTTCAGGCAAGAGTGATTTTCTTATTTGTTTTTGAATGTTATTCCTCCTGTTGTCTTTTTGAAATTGAAGCTATTTCAGTAGAGTCAAAGTGAATGTTGTCATTAGTACTAATCTGGGATATTGTTCTATGCTTACAGACATACTGGCTACTTAGAGTCTGGTTCATTCTCTGTTCTTCCTCATACTCTAATTATTATTATTATTTTTTGCAGCATTTATGGAGCTGCTCTTTTTTTTAAACAAGAAACATCTTTATTAAACCATCACTTACAACATAGGCAACCATATGTTTATATAAATGAAATCAAACCACACCGGCACAATCCTAGTTGCAAGCATTTTACATCCCAAACCATACTGACACACTCCCAGTTGCAAACAGTATGCATCACGTATAATGTACTATTCATTTTTAGTCAGACATTACATAGCTCATTTAAGCCCTGCCTCATTTGTGCAACTGCTCTTGAGGCTTCTGACATTTATCAAGACCACCTTCACCATTTTTTTTTTTTTTTTGTTATTATGAGAATACAAGAGAGAAGCAGAAACTCAGTTCACCTTCTTAAATAATTCAGAAACAGTTACAACTGCAAGCTGCTAGATCCAGATTAATTTCTGAATAGATCAGAAATTACTGATATCATTCTTGGATGGGGTTTTGAATACCCACTTAGGAGAATTAGCAACTTGGCCTTTTTGCTACAATCAAGTGTAACACTTTGTATACATTTTAGATTGCCTCACATTGCATATGGCAACACGCTGAAAGACATCACTGTCACACCTGACTGTACAGGTCATTTCTTTATATCAGTGGGGTCATAATCTTAATTCATGATGCCAAATCACTTTTTACTAGTCACTAAGAAGGTATATCATCTCCAACAAATACTGTCCTGAAAGAAGAAGGTGATAGAGAGGTCACAGAGAAATTGTGTTTATTAGCAGAGGATTAGTCATATGCAGCTGAAAATGTATTCATGTAACACATTTGTTATCCTTTTAACTGGTTTAAGCCTGCACTTCAGCACCTGACTTAGGTGTTGCGCAGGAATCAGTGGTTTTGCTAGTAATAAATTACTGCTGTCTATTTTCATGTTCTGACATTGTTCAGTCATATCAGGTGAGTGATAACAGAGATTCTTCATATTACCAGTAAGGTGAAGGACTGCAATAGAGGTTTACAGTTTAGGGAGGGAGCAAAAACATAAGTCACAGTGCATTTTGTTAACCTGGTGGAACTTCTTGTAATTAGCCAACATCTGATATGAGTAATCCAGTAGCTATTTATACATGTGATTTATCAGTTTGTCTCTTACGTTCCTTAAAATCAAGTGTGTCTGGAAACTGCAAAATAAATAAAGAAATAAAGACAGAAAGAAAGAAAGAAAATGATGTTTTGGATTCTAACTTAAAGTACAGTGCAAACTAATGTCCTGAGTCATTTTAAACTGAAAGTATTATTTTGTAATTTTGTTTTACATCAAAACTGTACGGTGAGGGCTCATATAATGACCTGATTTTCTTTTTCAACCAAGGATTCTTATTTATTTGTTTCTTAACCTGTGTAAATGGTCAGGTGGCAGGCTCTTAGATCATCTTTCAATTATTTGGTAGCAGGGCCATCAAGAAGATACACAGAAGATGACTAATGTAATGGAGCAAATATTTGTTCCTAGCAAACAATGCTGAAACAAAAGATAAGAAAATATTCAGGGTGGTATTCATAGATAGTCCAGGGCTTGGCATTTTCATAGAGGTGCAGCAGGAAGAGCAGTGCTACAAGGTTATGCAAATCCCAGACTTTCAGGAGACTATGGAAATGGGGAAGACTTTTTGTGAATACAGCCCCCTATCGGAAATACATAACATGATTAATGCATAAACAATAGGGGACAGCTACTGCACTGTTAAGGGGCTTTCTACATATGCACATATGAGTGTGCCCACATATGTGAGTTTGATTCATAGACATATATCTATAATCACTAACACTCTTCAAGAGAAACTTTGACTGGTGGATGGGAAACAGAAAATTTACTCCAGGGATCAGTGCAGTGGCTCTGCTGGACAGTGGCACAGGGGACTAATGGCTCTGCTGGACAGAGGCACAGGGAACTAATCTAAGGGGGTGGCAAAAGCCAACACATTCTGGCTAGGCTTATAAATGCCCTTGGGCAGATAGCCTAGTACTTACCTATGAACACATTTGCATACTAGGGCATGTTCTGAAGGGGATGCTTGGGTGAATGTTTCACTTTAGTGCTTGTGCATATTAGAAAATGTTACTGAAAGGGTCACTAAGGGAAATAATTAGTGGTGTGTCAGGGAAGTGCATGCTCATTCGTGGTTAGACTGCTGAAGTGATCGCTGGGCAAAATAATTTATTCTGTCATTTGAATGCTCGTGCATAGTTAATACAAAAAGAAGTGCTTGGACACGCTGTTAAATGTTCCACGAAGGTTTATTACAAAATTTAAAAGGATCCACGCTGCACCTAGTTGCCAAGATGTCAGACCATAAACGCTCTTACATACAACACAATTCCTGCGTTTTCGTCACTGAAGACTTCATCAGACAAAGATATAAATTTAATGCACACATTTAAATACTAAACCAATTAATTGATGAACAATTCCATTGGTCGATAAATCAATTAAACTCAGTCAAACACACCAATCCCTACCTAAAAATCATTAATATTAATTCTTTTCATGATAAAGTGCTTAGTGCCATGAAATAAAAATATATATATAAATATGTACTACTATTAAAAACTGACTTCTATCCATAAGTTGTAATAAATAGATATTTATTTAAATATATTAAAAATAAATAAATAAATAAATAAATGTTAAAAACCATTGTTACTTTATATTCTTCACTTGTGTTTCTAATGAATGGAGCTTGGATATTCATCCTGTGTTAATGCCCTCTAGTGTCCATACTCTGAACTTCTTTATATTTTGTTAGCTCTTAATTTAAGTAGGGGTGTTATGGTCAGGTATTCATTAATTCCTGGACTGGTGTTAGAGTCCAAATGCACCTGCCACCATAATTCCTTGTTCTCCATACTATAATTGTGATAGTAGGGGAGTTGTTTACATAGCAATATGTCAGATATGTCAGTCATTCTACGTTGGAAAGACAGAGAGATGTCTGAAACGTAGAATTTACGAACACAATTATGATATTTCAAGGGCTAAAAACACTAATGCACTTTACAAACATAGTAATGTATGTCCCGAGGCCAAATATGAATTTTTTGTATTGGATCAGGTCAAACCTGACAAAAGGGGAGGCCTTTGGGAGGAAATCTTGGAGAACAAGGAATTAGAAGTTTAGAGTATGGACACTAGAGGGCATTAACACAGGATGAATATCCAAGCTCCATTCATTAGAAACACAAGTGAAGAATATAAAGTAACAATGTTTTTTAACATTTATTTATTTATTTATTTATTTTTAATATATTTAAATAAATATCTATTTATTACAACTTATGGATAGAAGTCAGTTTTTAATAGTAGTACATATTTATATATATATTTTTATTTCATGGCACTAAGCACTTTATCATGAAAAGAATTAATATTAATGATTTTTAGGTAGGGATTGGTGTGTTTGACTGAGTTTAATTGATTTATCGACCAATGGAATTGTTCATCAATTAATTGGTTTAGTATTTAAATGTGTGTATTAAATTTATATCTTTGTCTGATGAAGTCTTCAGTGACGAAAACGCAGGAATTGTGTTGTATGTAAGAGCGTTTATGGTCTGACATCTTGGCAACTAGGTGCAGCGTGGATCCTTTTAAATTTTGTAATAAACCTTCGTGGAACATTTAACAGAGTGTCCAAGCACTTCTTTTTGACTTTACAGTGGTTACGAGTGCTGTGTTCGTTTTTCACAGTTTATAGTTAATACAAACTAATGAAGGGGCTGCTATGGGGGAAATAACTCATTTTTACATCAGGGAAGTGCTTGTGCATACTTGGACAAACAAGTTCATGGATTGCAACTCCACTATCAAAGGGGAAGTACTACATTTAACAGTAGATGTATGTACTGCAGGGGTGACAGACTATGAATAACAAAACTGTCTCATCAGTGTACTATGTTTTAAAACATTTCTCATTTGCATCTCATTATTTTTCAGGCCTTGCACATTAGTGTAAATGGTCTTTATGATTCACATCTTTGCTACTATCATTCGTAAGCATCAGGAATCACCCCTGTCACAACTGAGCAAGCAGCTATGAATACCACCCTCAGAATCAAAGTACAATTAAACAGTACAACAAATGTCATTTCTGCTTAAGGAAAGTGAAGTATTATAGTTCAACAGTTCCAAATAATATAACCAAGAGGCAACCACAGCGTAGCAAAAACTCCAGCTTAAACTGTCCACAAAGTGAAGAAGAACGTTCGTTTTCATAAAAATAGAAACTGATCTTTATTTTGTATATAGAGAGGTAAGCGCTTTCACGTAAGCTTCATCAGACCATTAAAATTTAAAAATCCTTATTTAGCCCTTATATACAAATCACATGTCAGGTCTTGTTAGTCAATTAGACTTTTAAAGTGGCATACAACTTATTTTACATGAAGATAAAAAATATGTATCATTATAAAAACCAAAATAAGAATAAAGATAAGTTATTGCAGTATTAATAGCACTTTATATCATTTTAAATCATTCATAAATTCAAGTCTTGTAAATTGTTATTGCTTCGACTTGCTTCTATTATTAAAAGTGCATTCTGCCTGCATTGGCTTTAAAATGCATACACATCAAATACATTCAACAATGTGTTCTCAGATATCTCATTTCATTAATAAAAAATATTAGTCATCTATTCCTATAAATCTCAAAAAATGTTTAACTAACTAAAGTCCATACTATCTTATCAGTGGGATAAAATTCTATAGTGTACCTTGCCATTTGGCTACGATGAAATATTTCAAAAGTTTATGGTATACGCTAATATCGCATTTAACCGAAACACTTTAACTATAGAGGGAGAGGGACAAATTATTCCATGCACTCAACCAATATGTTAGGCATATAGTGCCCTAGAAAATACTTTATCCCTAAGTTTACCATGAATGCCTTACGCGGCATAAATCCACTGTGAAATTTTACAATCTTCATCACTACGCGGTTTGCGTTTAATGCACTGAAAACATATTTACATTGACTACTGAATTGCTATGAATTATTGAGATAGAAATCTCACACCAGTATCATTAATAACAATACTCTTCCAATATAAGTGTTCATATTGGACGTTGACGGAATACTGACTCTAGATAACCCATCCTCCTTTCGTTGCCTCTGTTAATGCATACAATTCAAAGTTCTGTGCCACTAGGCTTGAAGACTGCTATTTTAAGCTGAGCAGATGTTTAACACTCATTAGCCTATGATGTACAACTCCAAGCCTTGAAACACTATATGATCACACACTATGAGCAATAAAGTGCATTCGTCATATGACATGGATTATATGCATTCACCTGCCGTAAACTAGCGGGTGGCTATTAAATATAAGCAGTAGTTCAACTAGTAGCAATGATGTCAGTTATATGTCTTATACAAATGGGTTTACTATAGGATGAATATCAAAAAATATATTATGTATGACAAATGATGATAGCCTATAAATATACCATGATTAGGAGATTAGGTGAGAGACGTATTTGTGGAGTATATGTGGGATGTCCATATACACATTTTTTCTGTGAAGTGGCTCGACACTTTATATTGTTGTGGTTTTTTAATTTGCAGTGAGCGTCTCTCTCTCTTAGATGTGGCATCTGGTAGACATTTCATGGTATATATATATATATATATATATATATATATATAGGATATCATCATTTGCCATACATAATATATTTTTTTTATATTCATCCTACAGTAAACCCATTTGTATAAGACATATAACTGACATCATTGCTACTAGTTGAACTACTGCTTATATTTAATAGCCACCCGCTAGTTTACGGCAGGTGAATGCATATAATCCATGTTATATGACGAATGCACTTTATTGCTCATAGTGTGTGATCATATAGTGTTTCAAGGCTTGGAGTTGTACATCATAGGCTAATGAGTGTTAAACATCTGCTCAGCTTAAAATAGCAGTCTTCAAGCCTAGTGGCACAGAACTTTGAATTTTATGCATTAAAGGGCAACCGCACCCTCAGACTCAAAAAACATATTTATTTCATCATGGTTAGGTGTTTGCTACATTTTAACAGCACTCTGGGACTATTTAGAGCTTTTTAGATATTTCTATATGCAATTTCTGACTCTGACCACATGGGGGCTGGCATTTTGAAATAATTCAGACTGTTTACTCTGCTTCTAAGTATCCCAGAATGCATTGTTTGTCTCCAAAAAATTGCATCAGATCTGCCATGTTTTCCCTTAAGCTGCTGTCACTTCATTGACTTAACAGGCATTCACTGCTGCCTTAAAGTCCCCTACTTTTGGTTAAAATGTTATCCTTTTTCAATGACTACTTCAAACACAAGCAGTGCAAATGCTACAGAACAGAACTGGAAAGTGCATTTTATTGCTTTTGTTTCTTAGAAATGCTAACTTGCTTTCTTTTGTGAAGGCTGAAATCTAGTTCTTCAAGGCATCTCCCCTCCCACTTCACACCTACCTTCCCTAGCTGTCAAAGAGCTAAGGGTAATTTGACCCATTATCTGCATGCGATTGGCAGCTCACAGCAGGTGACCAGAGTAATGTACTGTTTTCTTGTCAGCCTTTCCCTCCTTACAGTGGGACACTTTTTTGTTGCACTCCTCCTGTCAAATTTAGAACCAAGCTACATAGCACTGGGAATAATCACCGTTTTGCAAAGCATCAAACTCCCACTTATTTTTCCTTCCCGTTTGGTTAAATAGCTAACAAATGACACACTATAAACATGAAATATTTCACAGACTTGCATGACAGCACCAACATGCTTTTTTAAGACATAATTTAAAAAATTACGGTATTGCATACTTCTTGTAATCTGATGTAGTGTTGTCGATTAATTGTGACAGACATCTGCTTCTTATGTAAAAACAAACAATTAATGTATACGCATGGTTATTGCAAATTTATGCTCTTAGATTTTGCAGCTGTTACTGTGCTTCTGCCTGTACTTTGTCACATATCGGTAGGGCAATGTAAAGCAATATGACAATACAGAAACAAAGTTTACAAAATTTATAAATTATATCCAAAAATGACACTCACCCACACTCACTCATTCACCCACACTCACTCACTCACTCACCTCACTCACCCACTCACTTCACCATACTCACCCACACTCAATTCACTCACCCACCACACTCACTCACCACCCACCACACTCACCACTCACTCTGACACCTCACTCACCACCCACACACACACCACCCACACTCATCCACCCACACTCATCCACCCACCACACCTCACTCGCACTCACCCACACTCACACTCACCCACACTCACTCACCACACCCACCAACATTCAACTCACTCACCCACCACACCCACCCACATTCAACTCACTCACCCACCCACATTCAGCTCACTCACCCAACCTCACTCACCCACCACACCCACTCACCCACCACCCTCACCCACCACACCTCACTCACTCACCCACATTCACTCACCCACACTCACTCACCACCCACCACCCTCACCACACTCACCCACCACACCTCACTCACCCACACTCAACCACTCACCCACTCACTACACTCACTCACCACCCTCACTGACTCACCACCCACCTACACTCAACTCACCACCCACACTCACTACACTCACTCACCACCCACCACACTCACCTACACTCACCCACCCCACTCACCCACCCACACTCACCCTCACCTACACTCACTCCCCACATTCACCCACCCACACACCACACTCACTCACCCACCCACACACCACACTCACTCACCCACACACCACACTCACTCACCCACACACCACACTCACCCCCCACTCTCACACACTCACTCAACTCACACACCACACTCACTCAACTCACACACATAACCACATGTTTGGCAACACCAAGAATGACCCCAGGCCTTTGTCCGAGGAATGCACGAGTAATTATGTACTTTGGCTGTGCAGACATCAGAAACAGAAACACATGCCTATACAGATCTTACACATCAAGCCGCTCCATTCAAATTGTACATGAAATGCACCCATTGAACAGTTTTCCACCTACAACATTATTTAAGTACTTTAATCCAACACTAGTGAGCCCTACTTTACACAGCCAGTAAACCTGTCCACAGATTCAGCTTCTACAGCACAGTCCAATAAACTGTCTACTGTATATTAGTGTTAACATAGGAATTTCCAGTTCTTATCAGTGTAACCACATACACAATCTTCCACCTCAGACCTTTCATGAAGGATGTTTTATTTTTAAACTTTCATCCTTTCCACTTTAGGGGTCTTACATAAATCCCAGCAAAAATGAGACCTGTAAACGGCAATCACCCTGATCCAAATCCATCCAAACATGGCTGCACACCAGTACCTAATGGAATTAAGTGACAATTCAACACAATCATAAATCACAAAACAGACTATCAATTCAGTATATGAAGAACATACCAGTATAGTGTATTTAAAGTTACATCTAACTACCAGATTGTACTGGGATAGCTTTAGAGATAAAAGTGGTTTTGTAAAATTCAGCAGATACTGAATCAGATACTCTTTGAAATTACCTTTCATTCATTGTGTTGTTATGACTTCCAATTTTTGCTATTTCTTAAAGTAATGATTTTTTTGTAAACTTTGTAAACTTGTTTCTCTTTGAAATTATCTTTCATTCATTGTGTTGTTATGACTTCCAATTTTTGCTATTTCTTAAAGTAATGATTTTTTATATAATGTACTTAGTATTTAGTGGAGCTTTTCTCCTCGGGCCTCTGCTGAAAATGGACATGTATCCAGTCAGACTAGCCCGGTCAACAAATGTAAAATAAAATAAAATAAATAAAATACTGGCAGAGTGCCCTTTATCACACAAACTTGCACACACTTTCCCCTTATCACACAGATGCGCACACACTTGCGTATCACACAGACACAAAGTTTGTTTGGCAACAGCTAAAATGACCCAAGGGCTTCTTCCTTCTGATAGCAGTCTGTTAACTATAGGTTCATAGGTTGGTACTAGGCTATCGGCCCTAGGGCTTATACAAGCCTAGCCATAACAATTCCCTGGCTATTACTTCCACACTATTTTCTACCCTGGATCCCTGTCTAGCAGGGTGAGTGATGTAATCCCCGGGGTTAATTTCTTTCTCCCATCCAATCGTCAATGTTCCGTTTGAAGAGGGCCAAAGAGGCGGTCTGCTTGACATGTATGGGCAGTCTATTCCAGAGTCTGGGCAGTCTCTGAGTCAGGAACCTATCCCTCCAGCATTTGTTTATTGTGATGACAAGGTTTAGACCCCTGGAGCATGTAGCTCTGAGGGATTGGGATTTCTTT
>NC_056743.1:1440841542-1440879042 GCF_019279795.1 Protopterus annectens | reverse complement strand
TCCCAGGTGGGTATGAATCTAGCCTTGAGTCGCACCCTGCCTTCAGCAATGATTGTACGACAGGACCAGCAAAAATTACCTACTTCAACAAATGGCTTAGTTTCTGGTGTCACAACAAGGGGATTCAATCTCTGACAGCTTGGGTAGACATAACCGACACGCCACTATGCTTTTCAAGAGATGGTTTGCACTTATCACCACTTGGCTTCTGAATATTGACAAAAACTTTGTCAACATAGTGCCTTTTTTAGGATATGCCAAGTTAAGCCCGCCAACATAATAAAAATCAGTCATAAATACCTAAAGGTGCTGCTTCTCAATGCTAGTAGCTTAAATATAAACAAATTATTACCTGGAAGCACTCCTTACCCTAGAAAATTCACACACATATATGCAGTCACAGAAACATAGTTCCGAACCATAGTAATCACTCTGGCTATTAAAGTCTACAGTGTCTTTCATACATTTTGATCCCCCTCAGCTCTGAATAAAACATATGGAGGAGATGTTTCAATGTTTTTAAAGCACTAATACAATGCTATACTGGTCCAAAAACATGACTGAATTGAGCTGCTGCTTGCCCAACTAACCACAGGTGTGAACCCCCATCATATCCTTGCATAACAGTGGTACTAAATATAGACACAGGAATGTTTAGAGGAGATGCATTAAACACGTTATAAAGCTAAACAAGGAGCAAGATTAAACCATACAGCCCTGAAGTCAAGTTAGTATCTAATCATACTGCCTATGCTGATAAAGCAATTTCAATGTCCATAACTGAAAAATCTGGCACGGTACAATTAACACCACTAAAGCTACTGATGTGTTACAGTAAGACAATCTAGCAGACCTGAGCGAACGGTCAGTTTGTACAAGACCAGTGTTATTGCAAAATATCAATGCTAATAATACATATAAGTGGAAACAAATGCATGCCGCTGATGAAATTATATAGTATTCTCCATTCATAAAGAATGCTCCTGATACGCTGACTCAGCAGAAAGTACAGTTGTGTACCTACCATAAATATAGATGTTAGAGTGTATTCACTGCTGCAGTCATTACTCTTGGGTTATCCTGCTGGCAGGCTACCCGCAGTCGTCCTGAATTGCAAAGTCTTGGTCCAGCGTCAGTTGCTGTCACCCCTTCCCTGACGTCAGTGCGCCAGGGGTAGAAAAGATGCAGCCAACGCCATTTTCTTCAGTTTTTCTTGCCCCAGATGTCAGGTGCCCCCAAAAGGGTAGGCTAAAAATTATGCCAATAAATATGCATGCACTAAGGTAATCATTTCCTTCATCTACAAGCAAATACACCACATAGGTTGTATAGAATAGAGAAGTACAGTTAAGACCCAGCAAAACAAAGGGGGATGGTGGGAGGGTAACCTGGACTGCAACAGTGAATACACTCGAACATCTACATTTATGGTAGGTACACAACTGTACGATGTTCATCGTGTTTCACTGTTGCAGTCATTACTCTTGGGTTGAATCCCAAAGCTGAGGATGGGTGGCTGGGGCTAAATAGGATTAGGAGAGGCTATGAGGCCCTGCAGAACTGCAGTGGCAAAGCCTGCTCTGGATTTAGAGTAGAGAGGTAAGTGGTAGTGCTTTGTAAAGGTGTGCACCGAACTCCAAGTTGCAGCCTCTAAGATGTCTTTGGTTGGCACTCCTCTGAGGAAGGCTGCTGCTCTGGTTGAATGTGGCCTAATGTCCTTAGGCACTGATTTGCCATGTTGTGAATAGCAGAAATGAATGCAATGGCCTATCCATTTTGAAATGGTCTATTTTGAGATAGCCTTTCCTTGTGATCCTGCAGCATATGCCACTAAAAGTTGCTCAGTCTTTCTGAAAGCTTTAGCTCTGTGCAAGTAGAAGCGTAGCTGTCTGTGTATGTCCAAAGAATGCAGAAGTCTCTCCCCCTTGTTCTGTGGGTTTGGATAAAAGGTAGGCAAGTGAATGGTTTGGTTAAGGGCCACACTGGACACCACCTTAGGTATAAATCTCGGGTATGTCCTCAGAGAAACCCTGTCTGGATGGAAAATGATAAAAGGTTCCACAGCCATAAGTGCCTGTAACTCCAAGACTCATCATACAGAGAATATTGCTAGGAGCAGAGCTGTTTTCCAGGATAAGAATTTTATATCAGCTGTTGAGGCTGGCTCAAAAGGAGGCAGTGTGAGTTTTTCCAAGACATAATTGAGGTCCCATGCAGGTATCGGTGCTCTCCTTGGAGGTCTTATGTTTTTGGCCCCTCTGAGGTACTGCCTTATTAAAGAATGAGAAAAGATAGGTGGTTATATATTGTAATGGGCTGAAATGGCAGAGGCATGGATCTTAATTGATGAAAAGGATAGGCCTCTGTCCAGCATCTCAGTTAAGTATTGTAAAATCTGAGGAATGCTTGGAACAAACGTGTCAATTCCTTGTGCCTGGTTCCAAGCACAGAATCTCTTCCATTTTTCTGCATAAGATTTTTTGGTACTGGGCCTCCTGGCCTCCAAAATAACATCCATCACAGCTTTGAAGAGAGGAGTGTTCTGAATGGCTACATTATCCGCCATGCTGCCAGATTTAAGGTCCTGAGTTGGCTGTGCAGGATCTGATTGTTTTGTTGGGTCAGTAAGTGAGAAATCTGAGGCAATGTCCAGGCTGGACCTTGAGACAAGTTCTTTAGGATTGGGTACCAGTGCTGGTGTGGCCAGTCTGGGGCAATTAGTATCATTTTTGGCTTCTCTTGTCTGACCTCTAGGAGTACCTTGGGGAGGAGAGGCAGTGGAGGAAAGGCATATACGGTTAAGTTTTTCCAGCTGAAGGGTAAGGCATCCACTTTCCATGTTTGCTTGTGATAAGTCCTTGTGCAGAATCTCTGTAGTTGGCAGTTGTGAGGGGAGGCAAATAGATCTATGTCTGGGCATCCCCATTTCCTTGTTATCATGCTGAAGACTTGTGGATTCAGTTTCCACTCGTGGGGATCCATGAGGTTTCTGCTTAGTTCGTCTGCCAGAGTATTTATCTTTCCTGGCAGGAATTGTGCTTGCAGGTGAACTTGATAAGTCAATGCTGTGTCCCACAAAGTCATGGCTTGTCTGCAGAGGGGGTAGGAATGTGTGCCTCCCTGCTTTTATGTACCTCATGACTGTAGTATTGTCCATCTTTATCAGTAGTTGTCCTGGATGAAGTAGATCCTTGAAAGCTGTCAGGGCATTTTGAACAGCTAACATCTGTTTTTGATTGATATGAAGATGCATCTGGCTTGCAGGCCATGTGCCCTGAATACATTTTTCTGCCATGTGGGGCCCCCAGGCATAATTTGATGCATCCGTTAAGTGTCTGCCTGGCTGTGGGTAAAGTGAATGGCTGTCCCTTGTTGTGGTGACAGGCCTGTGCCCACCATCAAAACTCCTGTTGCAGGCAGGGAATGAGGGTAATTAATGTTTCCAGACTGTGGCAATGTTGAGTCCAAACACTTTTTAGATACCATTGTAGTTTCCTCATATGCAGTCTGGCATATGGAATTAGCAGAATGCAGGATGCCATGAAGCCCAAAGGCTGCAGAATTTTTCTTGCAGATAACTGGGTCTTTGTTGCCAACATTTTGAAGAAGTCAGTTGCCTTTGTTTGTCTGGCGTGAGATAAGCCATCTGGGCAGTTGTATTTAAGCTTGCACCCAGGAATATTATCTCTTGAGAGGGTACTAGTTTTGATTTCTGTTCGTTTACTGTGTACCCTAGGCAAATTAGTAATCTTTTTACAAATGATAGAAGCTTTAGTAGAATGTCCTTGTTCTCTGCTTGAATAAGGCAGTCATCCAAGTAAGGATATATTTGAATTCCTCTTTGTCTGCAAAATGCAATTACTGGTGCCAGGCATTTTGTGAAGACCCTGGGCACAGTAGATAAACCAAAGGGCAGTGCAGAGAATTGGTAGTGCACTGAGCCAGCTATGAATCTGAGGTATCTTCTGCAAGATTGTCTGATTGGGACATGCAGGTATGCCTCTTTTAGGTCCAAAGTTACAAGCCAAGCCTTCTTGCCCAGCATGGGCAGAAGCTGCTGCAGAGTCAACATTTTGAATTTTGGAATGTCCAGAAATGTGTTTAGAATAGACAGGTCCAGTATTGGTCTCCAGGCTTTGTCCTTTCTGGGTACCAAGAGAAGTCTCGAATAAAATCCTTGTCCCTGCTCTTGCTGTGG
Organism: Protopterus annectens; assembly: GCF_019279795.1. Classification (NCBI taxonomy): domain Eukaryota; kingdom Metazoa; phylum Chordata; order Ceratodontiformes; family Protopteridae; genus Protopterus; species Protopterus annectens. Next base: position 1,440,874,844 of record NC_056743.1, on the reverse strand, counting down.
TACTCGCTGAATGGCCCTCATGTCCATGAGGGATGAAACTTGCTTTTGTGCCTCTGCCCACTGATTGTGTGGCAGGTCTGGCATACCTTTTGCCCTTGGCAGGGTGTGAAAGTGGAACCTGTAGCCCTGAGACACTATATTCAAGACCCATTTGTCCTGGGTGATTATGTGCCAATTTTGTGAAAAAGTGCTAGTTTTCCCCCCTAAGGGGGCTGCCAAAAGATAAGTGCTTGGTGCTGGCAGAGGAAAGTCATTGGGACTGTTTCCTGTATGGCTGTGATTTGTCTTCTCCGCTTTTGGAGGTAGAAGCACCCCATTGTTTAGGCCTGTATGAACCTTGAGGTTGGGGTCTGCCTCTGGGGCATCTGTATCTGCCTCTTTGTGGCCTGTCTGACACTGGAAAGGACCAGTTATTTGTGGGCCAGTTCCTGCTAAATCTAGGTGGCTGCACTTGTAAGAAATCCTTAACTGTCTGCATAGATTTTGCTTTGTCCTCCATTTTCTTCAACACCTCTTCTGCTTTAACACCAAACAAAGTATCATGCTGTAATGGAGCATCTAATAATTTTGCTTTAACATGATCAGGCAGATTCTGTTCCTTTAACCAAGCATGCCTCCTAATGACAGAACCCGTAACAGCAGCCCTGCAAGAGGCCTCCAGAGAATCAAAACCACATTGCAAAGTATGCCTTCCCACTTGTTCAGTAGCATGCAATCAATCCTGCATTTCCTTGTTTTTTGCACATTCAGAATTTGTTAATATTTTCTGTTTAAGCAGTGACATTAAGTATTGCTGATATTTAAGCATATGAAATTGACAATTTAAAGCCCTCACAGCCAAGGTAGCAGAAGTGTAAACCTTTTTCCCCCATCTGTCCAGTGCCCTTGAATCCCTATCAAAGGGGATAGGGTTTTTTGCAGTGGAAGCCTTGACACTTTGGGACCCTGAGAAATAGTTTCTGGGTCAGCAGCAGGGTTTTTATTTATGTGAATCTTGAACCCTGTAGTATCTGTCTGGCTTAACAGGTGCAGGGGGTAAAGAGTCAGGAGGGGTAAAGAGTCAGGAGACAGGCTGGACTCTGAAAATACATCATCTACAATGTCTAAAACAGGGAGGATAGCAAGAGGCCTGTGCTGAGGTAGTAAAAGAAAGTCTATGAGCCTTTTCTTAGATTCTGAGTAGTCTTGGCTCTCCCAATGGAAGTGCTTCCTCATGGTATGCAGGGTTTCCCCAAAAGAATAATCCTCAGGAGAAGAGGCTGAAGGGATAGATTCTTCAGCAGCAGAGTCCTCATAGGGAGGAAGAGAGTATTCCTGTTCAGAAGAGGGGTAAGAGGAAATGGAAACCTGATCTGAAGATTCATATTCTGTCTCTTGCCTAGGCCTCTTATCAGGAGGGGGATGGGAACCCCTGATCAAAGTAATTAGGTCTTCGGCCATTTTGAGCATCTGTTTTTTAGGCATGGAGGCCTGTCCATGGGCTTGCTGCACTTGTTTCTTTGTCTTTAGTGGTGCTTTAGTCTTTGCCTTTGAAGCTGTAGTCAGTTTTACATATAACTGTGTAGGCCTGAAAACACCCTCAGAAGCCAATGCCTGCTCAGCGGCTCCGGACCCATCTGAGGGAATATTTTCCAAGTGTCCAATACCTTGAGTTTCCAGCGGCCTAGTCTGCTCCATGTGGGAGTCGGAAGCGGCCTGCGGCTCTGAGGTAGCGTGTGTCAGGGGCTGCGCCTCACTGAGAACCGGCGACTGGCTTAGAAGAAGCCTTGTCATCAGTTTTGGACCTCAGATGCCTGTCCTTTTCCTTGCTTTTCTTGTGAATTGTGGTAGTCTGATGGCTATCCGACGACATCGTGTAATTAAATCTTCGGCCAAAGTAATGAAATGCAAAATCGTACCGACGCTTAATAGTGGGTTGGTTAAATCTAGCACAAAACCGGCAATTAGCAACGTCGTGATCAGGGCCTAGGCAAGGAATACAATAAGAATGAAAGTCCTTATGAGGTATTTGCTTCCCACAAGAAATACAATTATTAACTTTTTCTGACATCGGTCTGGAGCAAGAAAAAAGTTTCCCCATTGGGGTACTTAGCTTTAAATGAAGACTTCGGATCTGAAATTCGAACATGAAAATCTCAGGAGTCGGCCGACTGGCACTTGCAAACTGCTTCTGCTTCGGGCACTGCGCGGCAAGGAATACTGGAGAAAATGGCATCAGCCGCATCTTTTATACCCCTGGCGCACTGACGTCAGGGAAGAGGCGACAGCAACCAACGCCGGACCAAGACTTTGGAATTCAGGCTGACTGCAGGTAGCCTGCCAGCAGGATAACCCAAGAGTAATGACTGCAACAGTGAAACACAATGAACATCCCCTTCCGGACCTCGGAGGTTTCATTTAGAACAGTTTCAGACCTACACCAACATTACACTTCATCGGATTTTTTAAATAGAAGTGTTATGTGTTACAATACCAAGAACAGCTCACAGAGCTAAAATATCTACAGCAGTACCTAACTTGGTTCAGAATATACCATGAAAGAGAAACTTTCTTCGGGGTGAGGGGTCTCTTCAAAAATATAGAGGATATCGGCACACACAAACATGGCCCACAGCATACACAGCAAAACAAGGGCATGTAAACATGATACTTGCCGACGAGAGAACGTCGCAATTGCAGTCCAACTCCCTCTAACCTTTAAAACGGCTGCATGAAACACTAACGTGCAGCAGAAAAAAATATATATATATATATATATATATATATATATATACATATATATATATATCTATATCTATATATATCTATATCTATATATATATATATATATATCTATATATATATATATATATATATATATATATATATATATATATATATATATATAAACGAGCACGGCACACACAGATGCCGAAATGAGCATTAATAACATGCTAAAGTTAGAAAAAACAAACAAGCAGCAGTAGTGATAAATATACAAGCTATCACTATAAACCAACACTTGCATAAAAAAAAAAAAGAAAAGACGGCTCATTCTGAGTATCAGTAACGAAGATAAATGCAGATAATACCAAGCCGAATTCAGCATGCATGGGACCTGACTAAAACAGAAGGCAGCATTCACACATGGGAACACGACTAGATAATTAACCGAGAACCAGCAGTATCAAATAAAATGTATAACCATAATACAATAATAATATACAAAATACATATAATTATATATAAGCAGCAAGCAAATACAACAGAAGGCTAATCTAGATAGTTGGCAGCAGCATACACTACTGAACCATGTGGCAAACAGAAGCATAAACTATATCAGGCAGCACAAAATAGGGCTAGAAGTGCATTCAAACAGGGGCTGTGTGTAGAATTACATTTTTAATTCACTAGGAAGACTTATCTTACCAATGAAGCAAAAAATGCAGAAGACAATGCAGGCAATCCAAACTTTTCAGCTGTCCCTCAAACAAATGCAGTCGACAGGATACACGTACAATGAAAAGGAGTTCCACACACCACATGGGTTTTATTAGGCTGAGTGGGCTGGGTAAGGCAGGTCTGACATCACAATGTGGGAGGAACACTGGCTCTTCTATACAGCATGCAAATCAGGTGGGGATTACATCACTTTGGGGGAGGAAACATCCCGATAGCTAGAGCAAGAGCAGATGGCAGATGTGACATCATAATTTCAGAGCCAGCTACAGGTTTTTCAAGTTGGTTTGCAAAGTGAAACAAAAACAGTATAGAAAGCTAGGAAGCAGAACAGGGAAAACAGTTGAGTGGGTTATTTTTTAAAGCTGCAAGGGTGATTTTTTTTAAGCTTTATCAAAGAACAGGGACTGGAAGAGTCAGCAGGTTGGGGAATCTGCTTTAATATCCTGTTGTTTTCCTTTAACAGAGGCAACGAAAGGAGGATGAGTTATCTAGAGTCAGTATTCCGTCAACGTCCAATATGAACACTTATATTGGAAGAGTATTGTTATTAATGATACTGGTGTGAGATTTCTATCTCAATAATTCATAGCAATTCAGTAGTCAATGTAAATATGTTTTCAGTGCATTAAACGCAAACCGCGTAGTGATGAAGATTGTAAAATTTCACAGTGGATTTATGCCACGTAAGGCATTCATGGTAAACTTAGGGATAAAGTATTTTCTAGGGCACTATATGCCTAACATATTGGTTGATTGCATGGAATAATTTGTCCCTCTCCCTCTATAGTTAAAGTGTTTCGGTTAAATGCGATATTAGCGTTTACCATAAACTTTTGAAATATTTCATCGTAGCCGAATGGCAAGGTACACTATAGAATTTTATCCCACTGGTAAGATAGTATGGACTTTAGTTAAACATTTGTTGAGATTTATAGGAATAGATTACTAATATTTTTTATTAATGAAATGAGATATCTGAGAACACATTGTTGAATGTATTTGATTTGCATGCATTTTAAAGCCAATGCAGACAGAATGCACTTTTAATAATATAAGCAAGTCGAAGCAATAACAATTTACAAGACTTGAATTTATGAATGATTTAAAATGATATAAAGTGCTATTAATACTGCAATAACTTATCTTTATTCTTATTTTGTTTTTTATAATGATACATATTTTTTTATCTTCATGTAAAATAAGTTGTATGCCACTTTAAAAGTCTAATTGACTAACAAGACCTGACATGCGATTTGTATATAAGGGCTGAATAAGGATTTTTAAATTTTAACGGTCTGATGAAGCTTACGTGAAAGCGCTTACCTCTCTATATACAAAATAAAGATCAGTTTCTATTTTTATGAAAACAAACGTTCTTCTTCACTTTGTGGACAGTTTAAGCTGGAGTTTTTGCTAGACTGTGGTTGCCTCTTGGTTATATTATTTGGAACTGTTGTTATTTTACTAACTGCAAACTGGGAGGTATTCATTTCGTTGGCCACGCTTATTTATTTGTTTTCTCAGTATTATAGTTCAACAGTTTATTTCCTGGCTGGGATAACTTCTATGCGGAGCCTACATGTCTAACTTGCATATGTCTGGGTTTTAGTGGTTGCTCTCTTTCTTCTCAAATCCCAAAGAAACTCCAGAGGTAAACTGAGAATCCTTCAAACTGCTTGTATGTCTGCATGCTGTGTTTGCACCCATGTATATATGTATGTATGTATATATATATATATATATATATATATATATATATATATATATATATATACACACATATATATATATATATATATATATATATATATATATATATATATAGATATAGATATATATAGATATAGATGTTTACTTCTAAATCCTGAAAGCTCAAAAGCCTGAAACCCAAAATCCTTAGACCAAAGTCTTGAAAGTTCAAAATACTGAAAACTCAAAATACTGAATCTCATAATACTGAAAACACACAGGATACCAACACTTGCTATATTCCAGCACAAGTACATACAGAAACATATTACCCTTTAACTATAAGCAGGGGTCAAGCCCCATGCACCCCCATGTGGTGGGGGTGCACCGCCACACCCCCTGCTACTTAAATATATCAACTCCGAGATTGCACTTCACTGCACTATACACTATACTTGGAGAAGAGTAACATGGCTTGTCTTTTATTTGTTTCTGTATGTACTTGTGCTGGAATATAGTAAGTGTTGGTATCCTGTGTGTTTTCAGGATTATGAGATTCAGTATTTTGAACTTTCAAGATTTTGGTCTCAGCATTTTGGTTTTCAGGATTTTGGGCTTTCAGGATTTAGAAGTGAACATATATATATATATATATATATATATATATATATATATATATATATATATATATATATATATATATATATATATATATATATATATATATATGTAGACTGGCATCCCACTCAGGATGAGTTTTTCTGTCATGCTTGATTGTGGAGCTAAGCTTCATCTCCCCCGGAACCCTGAGCTGCATGAAAGAGTTTGATTGACATGGGGAGCAAAAGGTGTCAAAAAGCATTCCAAATAAATACTGCAGTTGAAATTACAATAAATTTGATGCTGGCACTAAACAGGAAATACTACAATTTGGTCTTCTACAAGTGGGTTGTTAAGTAAATAATGTGGAAAACTGTAAAGAGACAGAAGAAAAGAGAACTTCAAAGATAAACAGGTAATTAAATAGAAGGCACAAATGTTAAGGAAATAAGAGAAGTGTTACTATGGAGGGGTCTTAGTGGTAAACTAGCTAGTAGTATATGATGATGAGTGGAAGGGAGAAATAAGAAGTAGGCTGTAGTAGATAGAAGAGAAAGGGAATATTTGAAAGGTTATTAATCAAGAGAGATATATCAAATGGAGTCAGAGAAGCAAGGCAATTATGGTTTGATGGACAGTTAGTCAATTTCATTATTTATGTAAGGTTCACACGAACAGCATTGCTGTAGTTGGTACAAGCAAGTAATCCTTTAATGTAGGCCAGGGCTTCTGTTTGAAGAGCTCATAGTAGTATTTCCTATACTCTTTGGAAGACCACTCAGTGAGGCTGGATTCGTTTTGGTGAGTGTATCTCATTTACATTTAGGGAGATGCTAGTCTGGTGAGTCTCAAATCGCATTTGCATTAATTATGGGAGCACTGAAAAGACTGATCAATCTCCAACCTGTTCCATCCTGAGACGTGTAGAATAATAGACTATAAATCAGCACAGCATACAATAATATGGACCTTAATACTGAGCCCGTTTTTTTTCTGGAGACAGACAGACATAGTAATGTCCTCTCATGGTAGTAGGGAGAGGAATTTGTACATCTTTGTGATAGCACATTGCAATTTAGCAGTATTTTGGGAAGATACACCAAGCATCATACACATCATCAGTTACATTACTGCCTTTTCTCTTTTAAGGTACAAGCTACAGTACTGAGAAGTTCTGTGGGGCTGCAAGAGGATTTTAACTTTGGCGGAACTGTGCTGGAGATCTAGCCACTGTAAAATCAAACATTCACCAAAGAGTCAAGCCATAAATCTAACAATTTAAATAATGACCCTGTGTGATCTGAGATCTCTGTAAGCTCATTAAGATTATGAGCATAATGTTAATTAGTCCTAGGAAAGTGTCAAAAACACAACATATTTGACAGAGTTGATTTCAAGTATAGTGTGCTACACTATGACCTGCAGTTGTTGACCTCTTTCCTGGAACCACTTTCGATATTTGAGGAAATCCAGCCTGACTGGAGTATCATCAATGCATACATCATCCACATATAAAGTAGCTTGAATACCACACCTGCAGCAATGAAAGGTGATAATACTCTGCAATATAAATGATAAGCATTCTAGATTTTTAAACCATATTTCAGTTCTGGTACAGCTACCAATGTCCTTCAAGCAAAATAAATCTTCTAAATTACCCACAGAAGTACTCGTTGATGAGATTATTCACAAAGTACAAGACTGGTAATGTGTCTAAGCTAGACCCTTCTGAAACTTTAGCGTAGAATAATTCTGCCTTATCCCCCAGTACTGTAAGCATGGTTTCAGCAATCCAGTTAGAAAGTTAGTTTGTAAAGCATGGCAAAGAGCTCCCTACACAGCCCTGATGGTTGTGTTAGTTCATTGCTTTGGAAAGATCCAAGTCAAAAGCCACATTTAGAGCAACATTTAGAAAGTGTTTACCCAATTTAGTGTACATAGAGATGGTCAGTGTTAGGAATGCAGTTAAAATACTGTAGCTCAGAATTGTTAGTAACTCCACGTCAGTGCATTTCAAAATCTAGTTTTATGCATTTGTCTCCAATATTTTTACTGATATAGGGAAGAAACAGGTGGATAGTCACAGGCAGTGAACTTAACTTTATGAGGTGAGGAAGCTTCTTGTGGGCTAGGACTACTCCAATAGCAAATACTAGATTGTACACATGGGTTTGGACTTAGACAATAAAGGAGGCAAACAGTTTTAAGGAGGCAGAGTGCAGTCATCAAGGATGGGTATAGCTGTGATCAATAAGTGCAAACAGAAAGGACTGCATTCTTCATATTGACAAAAAAAATGTAATTTGATCATTGGCTAAGGACATAGTATCACAGACAATGGATACAGTGCTTGTTTGCTTGGAGTGAGATGTCAGCCAGAGTGTTTTCATCCAATGGACTTTGATACTCTCTGCAGAGAGTATAAGTACTGAACAGTAAAATTTACATCCTAATTGTGCCTTTTTAGACTTTTTAAAATCGTAAAACAAAAAGAAGTGAAAAATGCATAGCATAAAAAAATAAAACAGAGGTGAAGGCTGCTTTGCTAAATAGCACAAGCATCTTCTTTGCTTCAAGGATATTGTCAGTCGTACCATTAGTGAAATGTGGTTTAAAGGTCCAAATGCCTATCACAAATTCCCGGGTGCACCACTTTTCATTACTGTATGTCTGATGGGATAGATGTCACTGACTGAATATTTGTAAAAGAGCATTTAGAGAATAGGCGACCTGTAGATTGCTACTCTGATTGGAGAATGAACGATCTCCAGCAGGGTGTTAATGTACAGGTTATGCCCACTGAAAATTGATTCTGCCACTTCACCGCAGAAAGTCATAATGAAGATTATCCAGAATGAAACAGGGACCTACTTCCAATAGATATGAAACAGTATGTGTTTGTTAAGGGAAGGGCTTACAACACAAATCTTATGTGCCTGTGAAAGGAGGCTCTTAACTTTTGAAACTTGAGGGTTTCAATAAAGAGGTAAGATGGAGGGCTGGCAGTACATGTTGCTTATCTTGATTTTACTAGTCCACATATATTCCACATATGGGAATTACTAACACATAAAAACATTAAATGCCAATCAGAATAAAACTATATATACATATACAGGCCTTAACATGGATCCTGTAAGGGAACAAGTTCATGTCTCCTTGCTCCTTCTATGTTGTTGAATCAAGATTTGATGGATTGTGATGAACACTCTGAGTCAAACACAATTCACTCAACAAAACAAACTGCAGATGTACACACACACACACACACACACACACACAGACACACACACACACTCACATATATAGGTGATAATGAATAGGTCAAATATGTGTTAGTCTGACAGCTGTCTAGTTGACCGCATATGGTTGACTAGGCAGCTGGTCAACAGGTATGCAAGACTGCACAAATCCAGTGGTTGGGAAATTTGCCCTTAACTCATATTTATGGGATCTTGGAGTTTAATATGTATAATTAGCAGGAGGTGTGAGGGGTGGAGGGAGGGCCTGCAAAAAAATATGTTTTTGTTTGTTTTTTTAAAGTCAGATTTTGTATGTGCTGAGATTGTTTCTCTGTACATGCATATTACTGTGTTGGTTACATGTTTTTTGACCTTTTGTAATCAATATTATTGCAGTCATCTTTGGGTGTTTTAGATTAAATATGGTACATTTAAGAGGGGGGGGTGAGAGAGATACGTTATATACAAAGCCATTTCAGACCCTAATGACAAGTTTACTGATAAACAAAAATTAAGTAAGCACTTTCAGTCAAACAATGTAGAGTATGAAATTTACAAGTTTACAACTGCTTGGCAGGAGGAAAATAAAGCCACATGACAATACTGTACAAGGTTAAATGCTCTGATAAGATAAAGAAATATAATATGGATCATTCAAGCTATGAACTCAGGAAAAGTGAGGAGAAAGACTGTCAGAGATAGAATTGCATTGGAGAGAATCTTGAATTTTGCCATATCACTAGAAATGTCAGAAATGCAGATTAAAAATAACATGGTATAAAAATGCATTCACAAAATATGTGATGTGAAGGAATTGATTAAAGAGAAAAAGATTGCAGAAATAAAATGAAATGAACCACAAGCCATGTATGACAATGCAATAATAAAAAGATAACCAACAGGTCATTATGTAGTTACAATGGAAGACAATTTCCATACAACGCCGCATGCCCATCCAAAGGAAAAACGTATTATATGTAAATAAATAGATAAATGAATAAATAAACTACTTTGAAAGAATGAATGAGTTTCATAAATTCTGAGAAATCACAGTACATAAATATGAAGTGATAGGTGAGGAGCCATGAAGAGGGAATAAAGAAGATTTTACGTACAGAGTGTGTTAAGGAAAAGTCAGAATGCAGCAAAACCAGTCAGGAAGATGAACACACATGTGTATAGAATATTAACGACAGTGATTGCAACACAAGGCCAGAAATAACAAAACATAAGATTCCTTGGAGTGAGAATGCTGAGACTGTGGTGCTTCTGTAACTAGAGTGAAAACTGAAATTTACAAATTAAAGCCTCAGCTGAAGCTACAGAAATCCAATGCTAGGATATATGTATTCAACCTTGTAATGCTTGTACCCATGTGCATTTGTTTTGTGGCAGAAGCCAAGATGAAGCACAGTGTAACAGAATACATTTTCAGTGTACTAGAAGGAACTAGGTCCATTCTTTTAGGTAGTCTTACAGTCAGGTTACTAAGGATGATGAAGATACACAAAAGTAAAAGCAGTAGCACAAATAAAGTAATAGACTTTTCCACTAAATAACTGAGCATTAAACCACCTCAGAAACACACTGCTGCCCAAAAAGCATAACATGGAAGCGAGGCAATACCAAATTAAACATAAAAAAAATCCTGAGAGTAGCTGTTAATTTGGCTGAGTGTAACAAACCACCAACAATGAAAAATAAATGACATTTTATTGATCTATATGCTTTTGTACCTTACATACATACATACATACATACATACAAATAGTTCAAGCATGGGCATTAATGCCCTTCTATCTTGTCAATATACCAAAACACTTGTTCCCATAATAAGTGTCCAGGCTGTTCTTAAAAATATCTAAACTAGTGCTTGTTTTAATGTAATTTGATAGTCTGTTCCATGCATCAGCTACTCTGCCAGAGAACCAGTTAGTACACTTCTCATTCCTATAGAATCTTTGTTGTTTTTAATGTCTCCAACTCCATGTCTTTTGGGTTTCTAATACCATGATGGGAATGGACCCCATTCCTAAGTCAAAGTATGATTAAAGTTCATGAAATTAGTATTGTTTCACACTTTATATTCACAAAAAAAATAACAGCAAACAGTACTTGATGTCACGGAGTCACCAATAAGTGTCCAGTCACCTCAAGGAAAGTGTGTGCTACACAGCACAAAACAGCAGCCAAATCCAATAGTATGAAAATAATTAATTCCACAAGGTGAAAAAATAAAAAAATGCCATAAAAACAGTTAAGCACTTTCACCCATCTAGGTGGGCTTCTTCAGAACACCATATTTAATCCAAAGACACCTTATAATACAAATTTGGCTACAAAATAACAACTTTGTTAACCATTTCATTTCAAACATTTAAAGCCATATTAACCTGTGAAACCAATTGTGTTAAAAATCACATTCACCTACATCTAGGTGATCTAAATTTTCAAAACGAGATCACTGAATTTTATATGTAAAACATTTATAAAATAATCATGTCTGTGAAGTAAGTTTAGTCCTACCCCTATGTTGACAATACCTGCTTTTTAGTATGTTGTAAACAAAACGATACGCCTTAACCTAATAAATAGATGAATAAATAAATAACAACCCACTATCTGTCATAAGACTGTGATCAAAAATAATCACTGAGAACATGTTGAGTCCGTGACACAAATGTTCCTATATTATTGTGTTTAAACATGTACATCTTCCTCAGTATGTTCATTAAAAATATATATAAACACTTTCTTGTTTCAAACATAATAGCATCTTTCACAGCCTGTTTAAATTAGTCCTATATTGCTGTACAACATTTGTCATATTGACACCATATAGGTGTACTATAGGATAAATTAATATAAAAATATAAAAATTGTGATAATTTTATTAAAAATACAAAAGCATATTTATGCTCAATATGCTGGTAATTGCAACATAAAACTATCTTCTATTGAAAATGTATCAAATAACTATCAAATGATGACTATACTTAAAAAAGAACTTTTTACTAACTGTATAAATACAACCCACAACATCTCAATGGAAAATCTAACCATGATGGTGTGTATACCATTACTATATGAGTGTAAAAAATATAAATATACAAAAAAATACCAAGTATGAAAAAATACTAAGTATAAAAAAATACTAAGTATATAAGAAAAAAAAAAATATATATATATATATATATATATATATATATATATACCTATATATACCCATTGGTGTATGTGTGTATAAAAAAAAAACATATAGATACGTACTATTTCATACCTAATGCTTACAAGAAATAAAGTCATTAAGTCCAGGAGGTGATGTTGCATCTAAATATAACTGCCACCAAATTTCCCTATAACTTAATAAGGTTTTGTGATCTCCACCCCGAGGGTCATTCTTGATAGTCTGTATAATAGCGAATTTAAATCCCTGTGAATGACCTTTTGATTCTATATGCCTATATAAGGCATTTGTGGGGTCTTTCCTCCTAATATTATACATATGTTCATATATGCATTTTTTGAGACATCTCTCTGTCTTCCCCACGTAGTAGCATACACATTTGTTACATAGAGCTAAATAGACTACCATTTTTGTATTACCATTCCCTTTCACAAATTTGATAGAGAGCTTAAATATATTGTGAATCACCACTTCATTTTTGTCTATTATATATTTACATTGATTACATGATCCACATTTTGTGGTATAATAAGCCTTTCCTTTGTTCATGTCCCTATTATCCAATTTCTCTTGTTCCAAATAACTTTTTATATTTTTCCCCATTTTATACACTATTCCTGGTTTGGTACCCATAATTTCAGATAAAAAAGAATCCCCTGTAATTAAATACCAATCATGATGTAAGATTTTAATCAATTTGTTAACAACTGGACTATATAACATAATAAAAGATCTCTGATGGAATTTAGTCCCGTTTATCTCCCCTTTAATATTACTAAAGGACTTTGGTCCCTGATTGATATCAAAGTCTGAACCCAATAGTGGTTTGTATTTTTTGCCCCATTCCTTTAAGACATACTGCCCCACATCATGCATCATTTCTGCTGGGTAGCCCCTTTCCTGAAACATGTTAGTTATAAGTTGAATTTCTTCTAGTAATATGCTAAAATCTGATGTCATATGTAGGGCTCTAATACATTGCCCTTTGTAAATATTATATTTTAACTTAGTTGGATGGAAGCTACCACATTCAAGATAATCATTGGAAAAAGTATTTTTCCTATATACTTTGGAATGAAGTGAACCTTCATTTTCATATATATATATGTATCCAAATATGAGATTCCTTCTTGACTGTAAGAATATGTAAATTTAAGGAAATCACTACTATTGTTCAAAAACTGAATAAATTAATTTAATTTCTCCATACTTGAATTCCATAAAATGTATATGTCATCTAGGAATTTAGAATAGTGCATAATGTTAGAGAAGTGAGCACTCGGGAATAAGATGTTGTCTACCCAATCAAGCATAACCAGGTTGGCAAATATGGGAGCACAAGCTGCTCCCATGGCTACCCCCCTGGTCTGCCTGAAGTGCTCACCCTCAAAATATATGAAATTGTTGTCTAACACTATATTCATACATTCCATTATTAGACTGACTTCATCCCACTTAATATCAGAATGTTTTGTAATACTATTACAAAAGGCTTCAAGTCCAGTATGTTTGGGGATACAAGAAAAGAGATCAATAACATCAGTGGTAACAAATATCCAACCTTTCTTCCAAGATTGTATGGGAAACTTGCTTAAAAATTCCCATGAATCTTTAATCATGTGTGGTATTTTTCTATATATGTGTTTTAATCTTACATCTATAAATTTACCAATATGGAATGTTTTTTGACTTACTACCCTAGGGTACCTGACTACAGAAATTTGTAGATATCTTCAGTTATTCTACCATCAATATAAAATTCTTCCAAATAGGAATCTATTATTTGATAGGCAATATTGATCTCATTGGTGGAAATAGATTCATAATTACCTGAACCATGTAATATATCATACATTCTTTTAGTATATTCAGTTCTATTGTATATGACAACCCCACCACCTTTATCGGGTTTCATAACCCTGATACTAGTATCCAATTGAAGTTCCTTCAATGTTTCCCTTTCTTTTGTAGTTAAATTACTACTATATTTCTTTTTCCTATATTCACTATATAAATTGTAGGTCTCCCTAGTCACTACTTTCTCATAAATATCAATAATAGGATGACTAGGGGGAACATACGTGCTCTTTTGACTAAGCTCTAAGTCCGTGGTAATTGATTCTTTTTCAATTTTTCTTTGAATATTTGGCCTATCATTATACATTGCGGCTAAGTTCATTTTCCTAGTAAACTTCTTTATTTCACACAAACAATCAACTAAATCAAAGTGGGGGGTAGGTACATATTTCATCCACTTTGCCAATAAATTGAAGTGTGTATTATGTATATTTATATTAGAAAAATTGTAAATATTAAAACCATTTAAGGTATGTGTTCTTTCACTTTGATTTTATCTGCAATAACATTACCAAGAATCCTATTTCCTACCACCTCCTGTTGTTGTCCCATTCCTTCTGTTTGTCCATCACCCTTGTATGATGACCTTGATGATAGCTGTTTCTGTAAGGCTGTCATTGTTGTACTTGATCCCCCCAAAAATGTGGTTCATTGTGATACTGTTCCCTATTTTTGGTATTACCTATGTTTTGATCATCATTATGTGTCAAATTTGTGGCTCTCCACCTCCCTTTGTCCTTATACCAGATGTATGCCAACCCTTTCCTGTATTGTTCCGCATCTCTATGAATCTTTTTCTGCTTGGTTTCACAAATATTATGTGTCCATCATTCTGCTATATTAAATTGTTTACAATATAATCTTTCCCATTCCTAGAATAATAAATCATTTCTTCATTTTGGTGATATTGGTGACCATGTACTTACATCTTATATATTGGCCTTTTGATCTTCCTTCTTTAGTTAAGTTAAGGTGGGTAAGCACTGGGTTAGGGAAGAAGGAAGATAATGAGATTGAAGTTAATCCTATGCTGAAACATACCTTTACTCAGAATTATCATCTTATTAAAATTAAGATTTGTTTGATCTTCTTTTTCATTTTCTCTCTATATATAAACTATTTAACTTACTCCATTTATCTTAATGGACCTTAGATTGACGTATGACTAGTCTGTTAATAATAGATTCCTGGAATGTAAGTGGGATCCAGAATAAAGATAAGAAATCTTTATTGTTTCATTTAATTTATAAATCCCAAGCCAATATATGTTTTCTGCAAGAAACACATATACCTAGGGATAATTGGTACAAAGGAACAAATAAAAAATGGATCCAAAAAATAATAGCCTCTGGGGATACTTCTAATTCCAGGGGGGTGGCTATCATAATTAAACAAAAATTTCAGGGGATTATTATCGAAGAAAAATATGACAAGGTGGGTAGATGGTGCTACTTTACTACTAATATACACAATCTTGATAAACCACTTCTGGTTCTAAATCTTTATGGTCCTTGTAACCATCAACATCTTTTCATTTTACAAATATATAATATCCTCTCTTCGTACAAAGATCATTATGTTGTAGTGGATGGAGACTGGAATGCTGTAATTAACCCTGACATTGATCGAACTAGCTCTTCCTCTTCATATAATCAACAAGCATCTTTTGCTCTTGAAGATTTAATAATGGACTATAATCTTATAGACCCTTTACAACTTATTAAATACTCAAAGAAAAAAGATATATACACATATTATTCAAAATGTTATAATTCAAGGTCAAGGTTAGATTTCTTTCTCTTATCTAATTCTCTTTCACATTTATTATTGGATTTTATTACTGAGCCCAGATTTCTTTTGGATCATTCTAGAATTTTATTAAAATTAAACCTAGATTTTAAGTCTGCTCATACATTTAAACGGAATTGTTGGACAATGAATAACAACTTGCTCTCTAATAAAGAAATTAGTAAATTGTGTATAGGAATAATTCAGGATATGGAAAACAATTTAGACTCAACAGATATTCCCTATGATACTCAGTGGGCGGCTTGCAAGGCAAGGTTAAGGGGAATGTTTATTGGTAAGGCCTCATACCTTAAAAAAACAATTCAATAACAAAGAAAGATTGTTAAAACTAAAAATTCAGTCTCTTGATAATCAATATAGATTAAATTCAGATTCTGCTGTTTATAGACAAATTATAGATTCTCAAAAAGAACTGATTTTATTACATCAAAATAATCTTTCAATACAGGAGCAAAGATTATTAGTCACCTACTCTGAATGGGCTCAAATACCTTCAAAAACCCTAGCTAGAATAATTAAAAATAATCTTGATAGGCCCAAAATATCGCCCATACAATTCAAAAATCAACTATACAACATGGACAAGGAAATTATGCAATTTTTCACATTACTATATACTGATTTATATTCCAAAACTTCTAAATCATTAGTAAATTATCATATAAACAGTTTCCTAGGGTCTATAACATTTCCTATTTTAAATGAAAATCAGCAAAGCATTCTTTCGGCCCCACTAAGTCTGCTAGAAATCTCTGAGTCAATTGACAGACTCAAACTTGGTAAATCCCCAGGACCTGACGGTTTTACTGCTGAATTCTTTAAATCCTTTAAGTCAGTAATTGCTCCCTTCCTTCTCAAAGTTTATAACTACATAAAAATAAATGACATATCTGATCTCCATTGGAACACTTCAAAAACTATACTAATTTTAAAAAACAACAAAGATAAAACAGACCCCCATAATTATAGACCCATTTCATTAATCAATATAGACATCAAGATTTTATCCTCTATTCTTGCTAATAGACTGAAGAAGGTTCTATCATCAATTATTTCCCAAGAACAAACAGGTTTTATGTCTCACAGACATGCATGGGATAACACCCTCTCGTTGGAATCCATCATTCATCTTACAAAAAATGACAATAACCCAATATATGCATTAATTCTTGATGCATCAAAGGCATTCGATAGAGTGAGTTGGGATTTCCTCTTTCAAACAATGTCCTGCTTTAATTTTCCCATCACATATATTAATTTAATCAAAACTCTTTACAAAGAATCCTTTACCAAATTGTATATTAATGGATCCACATCACCCCCTATAAAGATTACTAGAGGCACGAGGCAGGGATGCCCTTTATCTCCCTTTCTTTTTAATTTGTATTTAGAACCATTACTTCTATACATAGCACAAAACACATTCCATAGGATTCCTAGGATTTTAAACAATAATTTACTTTTCTCTGCTTTTGCGGATGATTTAGTCATATACTTTCAAACTCCTATCACAGATCTTAAAAAAATAATTAATTCCATTGAGACTTTTTCTCTAGCATCAGAATATCACATCAATTCCCAAAAGACTCATATCTTCCCTGTAAATCATTTGGCACATAAACCATATTTATTTTCGGACTCCTATTATCATATTACTTATGGGGTTAAATACTTGGGTATTAATATGGTTCAAAATAGCCTATCTTCATTTCAAAATAATTTGCATAAAATATGGACATCAATAATATTAGACATGCATAGATGGGAACTTCTCAATTTATCACTTCTTTCCAAAGCAGCAATTATTAAAATGAATATTCTTCCCAAATTTCTTTACCAATTCAACTCTTCTGATCAAATCATTCCTAAATCTTTCTTCGATAAAGTTAATAAAGAATTAGCTAAATTTTTGTGGTTTCCTAAAACAGTTAGGATTTCTTATTCTAAATTATCAACTTCTAAAGATAGGGGTGGTTTAGGATTGCCAAATTTGTATCTCTATTATTTAATTGTTTTGGCAAACAAACTATTGTCCATTTCTAAACTGAATAATATTCACTACAATCAATTTCCAATTTGGGTGAAGCTATGTCATCAGTATATTATATCCAAGAACATAAACCCTGCTGCCATTCCATTCATCTCCATAGATATTTTGAACACTCTTAAAATCTCAAATTTCCTAAAACATAAGATCAAAGCATTTCAGGAGCTATTAAAACTTATTAATTTTGATAATATTTTTCATCTACTACAACCATTTCATCTGAATCCCAACCTAAAGTTGGATAATACACCATTTAATCTAACAAATTATCCCCTTATAAAAAATTTGAATGTTTGGGATCTCTTGAAATATAAAGATTTGTCCTTGGCTAATCTTTGAAATACACTGAAAGTCAACTGTAAATATACCATAGTGCTATGTCAGTTAAGAGATGTGGTTATGGCTAAATGTGCTCACACTACACCAAGGGAGCAAGATTTTAATAATCTAGAAATGATAATTAGAATGTTATCGTTACCTGAGAAAATGTTATCAAAATCTTATAACTTGTTAAATAAATGAATACAAGATTCGTTATGTCTCTTTTCTAACTTCTGGGACAAACATAATTCTCATTTAAATGAGAAACAAAAACTCTTGGCCATTAGAAAGACTCTGGAACACTCCCCTTTCAAGAAATTGTTCTATACCCAACTGATGATAAATAATAATGCTTACCATACTCCCTCCAAACTTAATAAATGTGATGCTAATAATTCTCCTTCTTGCCCTTGTTGCTCCTTTCCTAATGCTGACCTTTTACATATTTTTTGGCATTGCCATTGCTCACATAAACTTTGGACTTCCTTGAAAGTAAGGTTACAGAAAATGGGTTATCATAAGTCCACTTTATCCTGGGAAACTGCAATTCTACACATACCTATATTACATCTTTCTAAATCAGACACACATGTGTTCATATTTATTTGCTCTCTCATAAAACTTTACATTTCCAGAAATTGGCTTGACCGTACTAAACTGAATTGGAATGCCTTTAGAACAATGGCTTACTTATACATTTCAGCACAAAAGACTATGTTGAAAAGTCCTAGAAAAATGGCTTTAAATAATAAAGTTTTGGAGAAGGTCCTTTCTATTATCAA
The DNA here is from genome assembly GCF_019279795.1 of Protopterus annectens. NCBI lineage: Eukaryota > Metazoa > Chordata > Ceratodontiformes > Protopteridae > Protopterus > Protopterus annectens. Next base: position 1,440,855,869 of record NC_056743.1, on the reverse strand, counting down.
TTATGACTATTAGATTCTAAACTTTTATCTTTGTACAGTGTGGAATTTATTCACTCTCATACTTCACTTTTTTCATATGTTTATAATCTTATTTCATCTTTTGCACTCTGGTTACCATTTGTATATATTGTATATAATGTTTGTTTTTTATTTTCTCTTACCTTCATGAGTTGGAACGTGCTTTACAAGTTGTATAACTTCAATCAACTCCTAAATGACTATATGTACAATGTTTTGTTGTTTGATATTTTGTTATATTCTATAAATCAATAAAGAGATTTTTGAGAAAAAAATAGAATAATAAATCATTAGTGATTTTTACATTTAAATTTTCAGTCTCTTGCACTAATTTGCATAACCTTTCATCATTATATTTCATAATCATTTTCATGAAATTGATACCACAGTCATCAAAAAATTGATTAAATTCACATGTAACATTGTCTGTCAACACTATTCCCATAGGTTTTTTAAAAAATCTTAAACCTTTGGGTACAAATGTCATATTAATACATTTCTGTAAATAGGCATTGTCAGCCTTAAGGCCGTTAATGTTCTTAAGCTTTTTCCCCATTGTGTATATCATATCCGTCAAAGTTCCCACTACTTGCAAATCTGTATTATTCCCATCTATACTCTGAGATACTTTATCAAAGTTACAATCAGTGCTCAAAAATTTAATTGTATCTCTTTGTTGTTACCAACTCTTCCTGATGTTGCTGTATAATTGCTTAAAGAAGAAACAGTACCTTTGGAATGTTGTTCATTCCCACCAACAACATTGGAATAAGTTTTTGTAGGAAGCACTCTCTTGGGCCTAGTGCCAACTTGTTTGGCTTCCTCGTCGATATCATACATAGAAAAATCGAATGTAAAATCTGAAATGTTTATTTTACTACTGTTAAGTGGCTCAGTAGTGTTGACAGCCTGCTCAATGTCAATAGGACAACTTCTGGCCACTGTGTCCTGTCCATTGGGACTAGGACAGCTGTCCTTAATGTGACCAATTGCCCTTAGTTGACCAATGTCGTCCCTTCTGTCCAAACATGTTGTGTTAAGTGCAGATTTGTTTCGCTCTGTCAGGTAAATCTCCACTAGATTTCCTACTGTTAGTTTGTACCAAAAGGCTACCTGAATTGGCCACTGCATTGATTTGGCCCTCTTTAGATATATGTACAAAGTCAGAAGAAACCTGTTTGAGAAATTCAAACAATTTGCTGACTTCACCTTTGAGTGTGGTCACTTCGTCACGAACCTGCTGTAACGCATCTTTTTCTTCCACCATCCGTTCGGGTGAATTACCACTGGTGTCATCCATAGCTTGAAATCGACAACTGAATATTCACAAAAAAAAACAGCAAACAGTACTTGATGCCACGGAGTCACCAATAAGTGTCCAGTCACCTCAAGGAAGGTGTGTGCTACACAGCATAAAACAGCAGCCAAATCCAGTAGTATGAAAATAATTTATTCCACAAGGTGAAAAAATAAAAAAATGCCATAAAAACAGTTAAGTGCTTTCACCCATCTATGTGGGCTTCTTCAGAACACCATATTTAATCCAAAGACGCGTTATAATACAAACTTGGTGCCAAAATAACAACTTCATTAACCATTTCATTTCAAACATTTAAAGCCATATTAACCTGTGAAACCAGTTGTGTTAAAAATCACATTCACCTCCATCTAGGTGATCTAAATTTACAAAACAAGATCACTGAATTTTATATGTAAAACATTTATAAAATCATCATGTCTGTGAAGTAAGTTTAGTCTTACCCCTATGTTGACAATACCTGCTTTTCAGTACATTGTAAACAAAACGATACGCCTTAACCTAATAAATAGATGAATAAATAAATAACAACCCACTATCTGTCATAAGACTGTGATCAAAAATGATCACTGAGAACATGTTGAGTCCGTGATGTAAATGTTCCTATATTATTGTGTTTAAGCATGTACATCTTCCTCAGTATGTTCATTAAAAATATATATAAACACCTTCTTGTTTCAAACATAATAGCATCTTTCACAGCTTGTTTAAATTAGCCCTATATCGCTGTACAACATTTGTCATATTGACACCTTATAGGTGTACTATAAGATAAATTAATATAAAAATATAAAAAAATGTGATAAAAAATTTTTAAAAATACAAATATGCTTTTGTATTTTTTTAAAAAAATTTTAAAATTGATATTAAGTTGGCAAAGTCAGTCTAATAACGGAATGTATGAATATAGTGTTAGACAATAACTTTATATATTTTGAGGGTGAGCACTTCAGGCAGACCAAGGGGGTATCCATGGGAGCAGCTTGTGCTCCCATATTTACCAACCTGGTTATGCTTGATTGGGTAGACAACCCCCGGGATTCATGAAGCTCAGCGCAAGGCCGGTGTAAGGCTTGCGCCGGCGGTGCAGTGAATAGTTGGCGTAGCAGCGCCATATGCATAGTAATGAGTGCGCGCCGCAACCACAGACACGTGCGTAGGGCACGTGAGCGAGCCCAAGTAGGATGCGTCCGGAGGCGTGGCCAAGCCGGCAGGCGATGAGCAACCTAAAGTGCTGACACCCACAGTCCGCCTGTAATAGTAACCGCACCAGCCAGGGCCCGTGGAGAATGAAACGTACGCAGACCATGCAACATAGTACCCGTTCCAACAAAACGGAGAACCAAACATTAACCCACGAAGTCCTAAGTGTACCCGTCCAAGGAACAAAGGATACGCGTAATACCGTGTCCGTCCCGCAATGCACTGTCAGTGGGCATACCCAGTGAAGGTGTACCGCAGCATGTCAGCGCGCCACACCGACATAGAAGTAGCGACATGGGCATGGTCACCAGCAGTAGTGAGAGTACACAGCCGGGTAGCCGTGTCGATATAACAACAAGAAGGAAACAAGATACCCTAAACACAGATAAACATGTGCATAGCAACATGTACTACACCCAGCAACGTGCCCGTCGCATACACATAGGACGGCGTATGCCTAAGCGTAATATCCAGAAGCAGAACTCATGCATGCAAATGTAATACACAACAGCCCCGTCATAGCATGTCACCCGCACCCACGTACGACCGTGCACCCAACCCAGCTAGCAGCCTTGCGCAGCTACACACCTACACACAATGGGCATACCTGAAATGTGGTAAGAAGTATTGTCCTAGGCAGTGCCACGCGGGCAAATATGTACCCCACATGTTAACAACCCACCTCAGGTACAGATATCCAAATGGCTGCATGTGAATGTGTCGGCAGAATGTGTACATCCCGCATGTGGTATGGACCTGTCAAAACCCCACAGGCGTGCACACTGACACACATAACTGTACACATCTGGACATGGCGGTATGTTCAGCCACCGTACCGATGATTAGCAATGCAGACATGTCAAACACAACACATATAGCGGAACACCTGCCTACCAAACAGGACGCCCTAACAGGGTGCCACAGGCACAGAAGGGGAAGGTGGGACATCACATGTTGAGAGCAGCGTTGCCGGATGGCCAAACACCCACGGCCAACGCAAAGGACGGAATAACATGCATATGCCTGGATGGATGGGTATGTCATAGCATGGGAATAGGCCAATCCATCCACCATAATAGCCATGTGTACCACATACAAACAGCCAGTAACACGCAGTAGTAATGCATGAAGGCATACACGACTGTGGGAATAGCACAGGACATATGGCACGTGCCAAGTGTAGATGCATGACACAAAAGCCCAGGATGGGGCCCCCTGCAAAGAGGAACATGTGCAAACCTCACCTACCACAGATGTACCGGCAGTGAAAACACATGCCAAACACACACCAACACTACCGTCCATCCCACAACAGCAACGGAGGCTGGTCAAAGACCACCATGATGCGCGCACAAACAGGGACACGTGTAACCGTTGCCTTAACACCCCCCCTTAGGCCAAAGAATAATAGAATGGACATATGCATGTAATGCTGTGAAGGATGTGTGGTAGTCCTCAGTATCACAGAGGTAGGTACACAGATACACTGTAATCAACCGTGAAGTATGTGCACTGTAGACAGCATACCTGCAGGTAAGACAGAGTACAATCACGTGCCACAGAAATATACACATGAGAAAGAGGATAGGGAATAGACAAGTGTGAATGGGACAAAATATGAACATAGGTTCATAGGTCCATAGGTACAGAGTAGGCTATCTACCCAAGGGCAGCCATAACCCTAGGCCATAGTTAGGTTTCCTTTGCCAACCCCCCGGTCTGGAGATAAATGCCTATTATATTGCTGTACCTCTGTCAAGCAGTGACAATGATGTAATTCCTGGGGTATATCTGCAATCCCCCATCCAACGGACAAGATCCCCCTCGAACAAGGCCAGCAAGGTTCCCCGCCTCACATGTACTGTGATGTAGATCCACAGCATAGTGAGTGTCTGGGTGATGTATGTGTCACTCCAACACATTCTATTAATGACCGTGTCAAGGTTCACGTCACCTGCCCTTGTGGTACCGAGGGATGTAGATCCAGTAGGTGAAGCATAGACATCAAATATGGGTCAACATGGCCTCGTATGTCAGGCACAGGTCAACACTGAACAAGAGGTATGTGACTGAATGGAGCAGGAGTCCTTACAGTGGGGCAGCATAACACAACTCCCTGACACTCTGCATCTGTCTGACGATTAACCTATGGGGCCTTCCCAGCTGCTGTAGGTGTCGGGTCAGATACCTTCCGAATGGGGCAATGTACTCAATCATAGGTGTAACGAGTAATGAGTACAAGGAGACGATGACCTACCCTGATCTAGATGTGAGTCCCTGCACGATCAGGCGGGCAATGCAGAAGTACTACCGAACCACGATAGCAACGTGTGTGTTGAACGAATGGTGACTGACAACCCGGGTCCCCAGATCCCTGGTAATTCCCCCCTTGCTCAGTGGACTGCCACCCATATGCCGGACAGGGGTGACCTTGTTCTCCCCGATGGGTATGACTATGCATCACCTGGCATTTAGCTGTAGGCCATGTCCCTGACAGCAGATATCCATATCCGGGAGGCCCTTTTGAAGGATATCTGTGTCAGATGTCCGTCCCACTATGGCACCCGGTTCGCAGTCATCTACAAACAATGTCAGCCATAACACCCCTGTGTGTGCTTGTACTGTGGAAATGTAGATGTAGAAAAAGAGTGGACCCAGGGCAGAGCCCGTGGGACACTGCCTGTGACAGGCAGTAGGTCCGACATGCTGCCAGCAACTATGACCACGTGGGTTGTGTCACCTAGCCAGTTTGCAACCCATCCTGCGATGTACGTGTTCACATCCAAGCCGATGGGTTTATCAATGATACCCGAGGGGGGGTAGTGTGTTGAAGCCCTTTGCCAGGTCGAGGTAGGCTGTATGGACTGCATGACCCTCATCAATGGCCTCGGTGACTGTCCCTAAAACGTCAACCAGGATTTAAACGCATGAACCGCCCCTGACCAAGCAAAACTGGGTTGGATGCAAAGTATGCAGGTCCCCTATGTCGTCATCTACGGGCCGCAGTATGATCCTTCCCCATGTCTTTGCAGATAAGTCTTCTCATGGTAATGGGACGGTAATAACCAGGGTTAGTGGAGGCACTGGCCCTGTGAAGTGGGACTACAGTCGCCGTGCGCAACAACTTGGGTACGTTACCCGAGGTGAGGCTAAGAATAAACAGCTGTCCTAACTGTGGGTCTAATTCCTCAATGAGATCGCGGAGTACACAGTCGGGACACCAGCTGGTCCCACGGATGCTGTGTTCACTACCTTGGACAGAGCATGTCCCACCCGTGCGTTACAGAACATTCGAGGACCACAAACCGCTGGTACAGACATCTCTCCATGTGGGGGGGAGGGGGTGGAGATGTCTTCACCGAACCTGTCAGCCCGTATGTTGGCAATGTGTGTATGTTCAGTAAACTCCACATCATTGTGAACCCAGTCAGAGCATATCTGGGAGTTACCTCCCAGGTGTCCAGCATAGCAAATGAAGGCCGTATGATTGTCTGTCGTGTCCTTGGAGATATATCTGTGGAACCTGCCCCAGACTATGTCATGTCAGCCTGTAGCTCTTCACATATAATGAGCAAGGGTGTCATACCTCACAAGGTGTCTGCTCTGCCTTGTAGTAGCCGCCTCCTCTCGTTGTACAGCTTGTGTATGGCTGGGGTACACCACACTGGATGCTTGGCATTGGTACAATGAACCACAGTTGGGTAAGGGAATGCCTGATCCATGCAGTCCTGTAGGTGCCGGTAGAAGGCATATGTAAGTGATGCAGTGGCTTGAGTAATGTTGACCACTGGCTCAGGGTCCTTAAAGGAGACCACAGTAGTGTTCAGAATTGTGAATTCGGCCTTTGAGAAAGCCATGTGTATGGTAACCGCCAACACCCACAGCATCGTATGTCAATAGCAGAAGCCATTGTCCAAATAACATAGATTAACTTCAGTATTACAATATGTATTATTATACATTTATTGATATGTGTCTGCTAATTACACTTGCAAATGGCCGGTAAGACCGGGCCAAAGTGCTTGTGAATTACCTGTTATGGTGTTGTCATTCCGACAATAAAGTGGCGATACTTCCCTACTGGGACCTCTGGGGATTATTTAAAGCGGTTGTTAACCTGCATCATTGGATGTACACCATTTGGTTCCGGTTTTGGAAAACCTGGTTTCCGTAGCACTACACACTATGGGTAGTCAATCAGACATCCGCGATTGGGGAACATACAGCAGCCGTCAAAACCACTGGCCACATGGACACAGTCCGACAAGCTCTACACTTTACATATGCACATTGATGTCCATTGTAGGACCCAAAAATTGTCCCGTACGGAATACCTGCCAGCCTTCATCGTCCAACCAGGAGAAGCAACAGTCATGACCATGGCACAGCTAGACATATGCACCAACAGCGTGTTTAATGTTGATGACAAGTGTCCATGAAATGCAGGACATATGAACAGAAAACCCCAGACTGTCGAGTCCATAGAAGTTCGTCCACATCCCAGTCCCGCACACATGAAGGATTCGTAATGGGCACTGACGACTGTTGCAGCCATGGGATCCTGGGTATGCAGAAACGGGGCTCGGTGTTGTTTGGCAGATAAGCCGTTGTCCCGCCCCGTGGGAGGGATGTGGGTATAGCACATGCCTTACCCCCCACTAATAATGCAAAACATCCACCGGAGAATGCTAAATGCAGCTGTGAAATGTGTACAGCCCTATACCAGTGTCCAGTAGGCATTACCCATGGATGGACAAATGCACGGCCAAGATGGCACCCATAACTGCAAACCCGGTGGAATTACACAGCTGCAGGAATGCATAACACAGGAAATACAGGTGGGAACTACAGTGGACACTCCCCATACTAAGTCGGACCACCGTGCGAATACCGGCATACCGCAGCACTCAATCTTCCAGCACCAAAATGTGGATTACTCACTGCCATGCTGCGGAACAAATGGGCGACCTGTGGAACACATACTAATGGCACACCAACAACGTCAACTAGGAAGTTCAGTCAAAACCACCCGCCAGATGGATACAGTCCAACAAGTTCTACACTTTACATATGCACATTGGTGTCCATTGTAGGACCCAAAAATTGATACCTATGGAACATCACATAGCTGTTATCGTTCAACCAGAAGAAGCGACACCCGTAACTATGGCACGGCTAGACATATGCACCACCAGCGTTATTACGGTTGATGACAAGTGTCCATGAAATGCAGGACATATGCACAGAAATCCCCAGAGTTCCGAGTCCATAGAAGTGCGTCCACATCCCAGTCCCGCACACATGAAGGATGTGTAATGGGTACTGTCGAGTGTTGCAGCCAAGGGATCCTGGGTATGTAGAAACAGGGCTCAGTGTTGTTTGGCAGATAATCCATCGTCCCGCCCCGTGGGAGGGATGTGGGCGTAGCACCTGCCTTACTCCCCACTAATAATGCAAAGCATCCACCGGAGAATGCTAAATGCAGGTGTGAAATGTGTACAGCCCTATACCAGTGTCCAGTAGGCAATTGTCATGGATGGACAAGCGTACGACTAAGATGGCACCCATAACTGCAAACCAGGTGGAATTACACAGACGCAGTAAGGCATAACACAGGAAATACACATAGGGGCTACAGTTGACATTCCCCATACAAAGTTGGACCGCCGTGCGAACACCGGCGTACACAGCACTCAATCTGCCAGCAACATAATGGGGATCACTCGCTACCATACTGCGAAACAGATGGGCGACCTGTGGAACACATACTAATGGCACACCAACAACGTCAACTAGGATATGTAAACTATGGTGTTCCCACCTATAAAGAAAACATGCTTCAATGAATACATAGGGGATCAACATGTTCTGTTGGTGTTATGTTGAAAATACAGTGACGGATATTTCCTATTGGGATGCCTGAGGTTAATTTACAGCAGTTGCTAATCTGCATCTTTGGATGTACACCATTTGTTCTCAGTTCTACAACACCTGGTTTACGTAGCACCACGTAATATGGGTAGACAAACAGACATCCGCGATTGGGGAACATACAGCAGCAGTCATAACCACTGGCCAGTCGGACACAGTCCAGCAACATCTAACTTTACATATGCACATTGGTGTCCATTGTAGGACCCAAAAATTTATCCTAACAGAATTCCATCCAGCCGTTACCATCCACCAGATGACGCGATAGCTGTGACTATGGCACAGTTAGACATATGCACCACCAGCGTGTTTAAGGTTGAGGACAGGTGTCCATGAAATGCAGGACATATGAACAGAAATCCCCAGATCGACGAGTCCATACATGTGCGTCCACATCCCAGTCCCGCACACATGAAGGATGTGTAATGGGTACTGTCGAGGGTTGCAGCCATGGGATCTTGGGTATGCAGAAATGGGGTTCGGTGTTGTTTGGCAGATAATCCGTTGTCCCACCCCGTGGGAGGGATGTGGGTGTAGCACATGACCTACTCCCCACTAATAATGCAAAGCATCCACCGGATAATACTAAATGCAGGTGTGGAATGTGTACAGGCCATAACAGTGTCCAGTAGGCAATTCCCATGGATGGACAAGCCTACGACCAGGATGGCACCCATACCTGCAAGCCCGGTGGAATTACACAGCTGCAGTAAGGCATAACACAGGAAATGCAGATGGCAACTACAGTAGACACTCCCCATAGAAATCCAGACCGCCGTGCGAATACCGGCGTACACAGCACTCAATCTGCCGGCAACACCATGGGGATCACTCGCTGCCATACTGCGGAACAAATGGGCGACCTGTGGAACACATACTAATGGCACACCAACAACGTCAACTAGGAAGGTCATAGGATGTTTAAACACTGGCATTCCCGCTTATAAAGAACATCCTTCAATGAATTAATAGGTTCTACATGTGCTGGCTGTGTTATATTGACAATACAGTGGCGTATATGTTCCACTGGGACCTCTGAGGATTAGTTAAAGCAGTTGCCAACCTGCAGCATTAGATTAACACCATTTGGGTTAATCGTAGTAAAACATGGGTTCATAGCACTACATAATATGGGTAGTCAAACACACATCCGCGATTGGGGAACATACAGCAGCAGTCAAAACCACTGGCCAGATGGACACAGTCCAACATGTTCTACACTTTACATATGCACATTTGTGTCCATTGTAGGACCCAAAAATTTATCCGTTTGCAATGTCAACCGGCTGCGATCGAGAGACCCAGATGAAGTGACAGCCGTGACCACGACACAGCTACATATATGCACCACCAGCATGTTCAAGGTTGATGACAACTGTCCATGAAATGCAGGACATATGAACAGAAATCCCCAGATTGTCGAGTCCATAGAAGTGCGTCCACATCCCATTCCCGCACACAGGGAGGATGTGCAATGGGTACCATCGAGGGTTGCAGCCATGGGATCGTGGGTATGCAGAAATGGGTGTCGGTGTTGATTGGCAGATGATCCGTTGTCCCACCCCGTGTGAGGGATGTGGGTATAGCATATGCGTTACTCCACACTAATAATGCAAATCATCCACCAGAGAATGCAAAATGCAGCTGTGAAATGTGTACAGCCCTATACCAGTGTCCATTAGGCAGTTCCCATGGATGGACAAACGTACGGCCAAGATGGCACCCATAACTGCAAACCTGGTGGAATCACACAGCTGTAGTAAGGCATAACACAGGGAATACAGATAGGGACTACAGTAGAGACTCCACATACAAAGTCAGACCGCCGTGCAGATACCGGCGTACACAGCACTAAATCTGCCAGCAAGAGAATGGGGATCACTTGCTTCCATACCGCGGAACAAATGGGCGACCTGCGGAACACATACTAATGGCACACCAACAACGTCAACTAGAAAGGTTATAGGATGGTTAAGCTATGGCGTACCCACATATAAAGAACATCCTTCAATGAATCAATAGGATCTACATGTTTTGGTCGTGTTAATTTGACAATACAGAGGCGGGAATGTCCTAATGGGATATCTGCGGATTAGTTGAAGCAATTGTTAGCCTGCATCATTGGAATAACACCATCTGGGTTCAGTGTAGAAAAACCCGGTTTACGTAGCAATACATAATATGGGTACTCAAACAGACATCCATGATTGACGAACATACAGCAGCAGTCAAACCCACTGGCCAGATGGACATAGTCCAATAAGTTCTACACTTTACATATGCACATTGGTGTCCATTGTAGGACCCCAAAAATTTATCCGTACGCAATGTGAACCGACTGCGATTGAGAGACCCAGAAGAACTGACTGCCGTGACCATGGCACAGCTAGATATGTGCACCACCACCGTGTTCAAGGTTGATGACAAGTGTCCATGAAATGCAGGACATATGAATAGGACTCCCCAGATTGCCGAATCCATAGACGTGCGTCCACATCCCATTCCCACACACATGAAGGATGTGCAATGGGTACCATCGAGGGTTGCAGACATGGGATCGTGGGTATGCAGAATTGGGGCTCGGTGTTGATTGGCAGACCGTCGTCCCACCCCGTGGGAGGGATGTGGGTATAGCACATGTGTTACTCCCCACTAATAATGCAAATCATCCACCGGAGAATGCTACATGCAGCTGTGAAATGTGTACAGCCCTATACCAGTATCCAGTAGGCAATTCCCATGGACGGACAAATGTACGACCAAGATGGCACCCATAACTGCAAACCCGGTGTAGTTCCACAGCTGCAGTAAGGCATAACACAGAAAATACAGATAGGGACCACAGTACACACCCCCCCATACAAAGCCAGACCAGCGTGCGAATACCGGCGTAGACAGCACTCAATCTGCCAGCAAGTAAATGGGGATCACTCGCTTCCATACAGCGGAACAAATGGGCGATCTGCGGAACACATAGTAATGGCACACCAACAACGTCAACTAGGAAGGTTATAGGATGGTTAAGCTATGCACTCCACATATAAAGAACATCCTTCAATGAATTAATAGGATCCACATGTTATGGTGGTGTTAGTTTGACAATACAGCGGCGGATATTTCCTATTGTGACTTCTGAGGATTATGTAAAGCAGTTGCTAACCTGCATCTTTGGATGTACACCATTCGGCTTCAGGTTTGAAAGACCTGGATGTCGTAGCACTACATAATATGTGTAGTCAAACACACATCCGCGATTGGGGAACATACAGCAGCAGTCAAACCCACTGGCCAGATGGACACAGTGCAACAGGTTCTACACTTTACATATGCACATCGGTGTCCATTGTAGGACCCAAAAATTTAACCCTATGCAATATAAACTTGATGGAGCGAGCGACGCTGAAGGAGTAACAGCCGTGACTACGGCACAGTTAGACATATGCACCACCAGCGTGTTTAAGGTTGATGACAGGTGTCCATGAAATGCAGGACATATGAGCAGAAATACCCATATGGCCGAGTCCATAGAAGTGCGTCCACATCCCAGTCCCGCACACATGAAGAATGTATAATGGGTACCGTCGAGGGCTGCAGCCATGGGATCGTGGGTATGCAGAAATGGGGCTCGGTGTTGTTTGGCAGATAATCCGTTGTCCCGCCCCGTGGGAGGGATGTGGGTATAGCACATGCCTTACCCCCCACCAATAATGACAATCATCCACCGCACAATGCTAAATGCAGCTGTGAAATGGGTACAGCACTATACCAGTGTCCAGTAGGCATTTCTCAAGGATGGACAAACGTACGACCAAGATGGCACCCATAACTGCAAACCTGGCGGAATTACACAGCTGTAGTAAGACATAACACAGGGAATACAAATAGGGACTACAGAAGAGACTCCACATACAAAGTCAGACCGCTGTATGTAATACCGGCGTACACAGCACTCAATCTGCCAGCAAGCAAATGGGGATCACTCGCTACCATACTGCAGAACAAATGGGCGACCTGCGGAACACATACTAATGGCACACCAACAACGTCAACTAGGAAAGTCATAGGATCCTCGAACTATGGCGTTCATGCATATAAAGAACATCCTTCAATGAATTAATAGGATCTACATGTTTTTGTTGTGTCATTTTGACAATACAGTGGCGGAAATTCCCTAATGGGACATCTGAGGATTAGTTAAAGCATTTCCTAGCCTGCATCATTGGATTTACACCATCTGGTTTCAGTTTAGAATAACCTGGTTAACGTAGCACTACATAATATGGTTAGCAAGCAGACATCCGCGATTGTGGAACATACAGCAGCAGTCAAACCCACTGGCCAGATGGACACAGTCCAACAAGGTCTACACTGTACATATGCACAATGGTGTCCATAGTAAGACCCCAAAGATTCATCCGTACGCAATGTCAACCAGCTGCGATTGAGAGACCCAGAAGAACTGACAGCTGTGACTACGGTACAGCCACACATATGCACCCCCAGCGTGTTCAAGGTTGATGACAACTGTCCACGGAATGCAGGACATATGAACAGACATTCCCAGATTGTAGACTCCATAGAGGTGCATCCACATCCCATTCCCGCACACATGACGGATGTGTAATGGGTACCGTCGAGGGTTGCAGCCATGGGATCCTGGGTATGCAGGAACGGGGCTCGGTGTTGTTTGGCAGATAATACGTTGTCCCGCACCGTGGGAGGGATGTGGGAGTAGCACGTGCCTTACTCCTCACTAATTGTGCAAAGCATCCACCGGCTAATGCTAAATGCAGGTGTGAAATGTGTACTGCTCCATACCAGTGTCCAGTAGGCAATCGCTAGGGATGGACAAGCGTAGGACCAAGATGGCACCCATAACTGCAAACCTGGTTGAATCACACAGCTGCAGTGAGGCATACCACAGGTAATACAGATAGGGACTACAGTAGATACTCCCCATACAAAGCCGGACCGCTGTGCGAATACCGGCATACACAGCACTCAATCTGCCAGCACCAAAATGGGGATCACACGCTTCCATATCGCAGAACAAATGGGTGACCTGTGGAACACATACCAATGGCATTATATCAACGCCAGCTAGTAAAGTCATACGATGGTCAAACTATGGCGTTCCCACCTATGAAGAACATCCTTCAGTGAATTCATAGGATTAATGTCAACTGACCATGGAATACACGTAATCAACATCAAAGACCCGCTGGCACCTTATGGCACACAAACCAAGTCACACATAGGTAGATGAAACAGTCAACGTAGACATTGTCCACGATAGGTCACATATGGTATACAAAGGTTACGTCATACACATGTAAGCGCTGTCACCCGTAGGCTCCGTGAGACTTACACATAACATAGAAGCATCCAGGCTTTAAATATCCCCCCTTACACTTCCATTTGTTACTTTCTCAGCAAACAATGAACATGTAACCACAGCATAGAAAGCACAGACGCAATGTTAACTACACACACATATATTAACATCTCAGAAAGCATCCTATTAACACATGTATTACATGATATTGTACTATGCCGAATACTCATCAATCAAAGATCTAACAATATATATATAGAAGATACGCATATCATATCACTGTAATACAGTGGTACAGAACTGAAAGAGTGGACAAATGTGTGTTAACTCTACATCTGTACCTAAACTACATTCCTGTTATGGGGGTTTAATCCACCTGCTTCTCAAAAGAGGCCTCATCAGTGTTCCATCGGTCAGCCCTGGTGTGTGGCCAACCCTCCACCTAATAATCCATCTAATTCCGCATTCCATAGCATACCTGATGAGGTCCCCCTCTGGTATCATAACCTAGACGTCAGAAAC